>NC_056583.1:21952105-22036319 GCF_018340385.1 Cyprinus carpio
TAATGTGGATCTGTTCTTCTCACACAAATCGGTCTTGTGACTCTGCAATATATTGCATGACTTGTAAGGATTGCATTTATGATGCTTTTTATGCTAAATGTGCCTGAAAACCTTGACTGCTCGTGCGTATTGTGGCAATAGTGCATGCAAAGTGACTATATGCATTATCTAAAAATGGTTCCATTTATTTGTCCTCCGTTTCAAAAGAAAAGACAAATCGTACTAGTTTTGTGACACCAGAGGGTGAGTAAATGATGACAGAATTTTTTGTTTAGGTATCCCTTTAACTTCAGATCTTTAATTGGTATATATTTATTTTTTCTCTCTTTTTGTAAAAAAAAAGTAAAGAGTGTGGCTAAAGTAGACAGTGTGGCTCTTAAAATATCAGTTACTCCAAAATTTCGTAGCAATTTTGTAAGAATTTTTGTCGAAGTGATATGCAACTGTAACACTAATTCAAACTAATTCATAGCTATCCAGAAAACAACTCATTTGTCAACCAATTACCATCAAAAATTCAATGCTGTGGCATAATGTTTTATAGGAATAAATGTTTACAATATTTAAATTTTAAGATTAACTTCTTTCCTCCTTTCAAAAAAAAAAAAAAAAAAAAACAGTAAAAAATCATCTCAGAGGGCCCATATCTTGGCAGTGTGTGAGTCTCCTCTCTGTAGCCTACAGCTCGTTCAGGGATATTAAAGAGTCATTAGATTGGAGGGTTTCCTCTGGGAATACTTCAATATGAAGCCCTGTGGTGTCACAGCCCATGTTATTTGTGTGTAAGTGACACTTACCTGCAAGACATGACATGAATTAAACAACCGCTCTGTACCTTCCCAGTCTTTCAGCATGCTGCCTTTTCTTTTACATAGAATAACCTTTTACATATTCCAGCCTGAATTTGTCTTTTTTATTTTTAGTGAGTAAATTGCCCATCTCAACTGAAGAGGGAAGCAGAAGTAATAACTGGAATTGCAAGGGCCGTGAATTGGATTTGTCTGGTGTGCAAGTGTTGTTGGCACTGGATGGATATAAAATTGAAATGTCTAATATTGGGATGTTTGTGGACTGGACCGTGAATGAAAACCTCACTCTTTTAGGTCCAGGATCAAGCGGCGTGCATGTTATAATGTGCATATCCGGAGTTGATTAGAGAGTTGCACTAGCATTCACCAAAGGGAATGAGGTAGAAAGAGAAAGGCGGCAAAAATGATTTGTTTTCACAGCAGGATGGATTTTCATAGGGAGATAAAAGACAAAACATGGAGTGTGGAGTCAGGTTGGGTGGCTGTCTCTCTATAGCCATGGCTCTTTAGATGTTCACAGACAGAATCCCCACTCTTTGCACCACGGCCTCCTTCCCGCCTTCACCCAACGGGCGTAAACACAGTGAGTTCAGTAGCGTTTTAAAATGGCACCCCGTCCTGTTCGCGATCTGCCTGTGCTCTCTTCTGTTTGGTTTTCATGTCGTACTGTAGATGAAACAGCCTCACGCGGTGAAACCCCTTATATATCCCCAGCAATAATTGGTTTGCATTTAATTGTTTCTTGATGGCTAGAGACTGCTGAAAGCGGATGACAGCACACCTGAGTCCGAATTTTGAATGCGCGTCTTTCCGGGTGGCTATTTGTGTTGGCAGTCAATTTTTTTGTCCTATTACATTGGAATGAGGATTTTGGATAAAAACATAAAGGTACTTTCTGTTAATACTTCTTTTTGGTTGTCGCTTTATCGATCAGCCGATCCCGGGGGGAGGCCCTTACTGTGGCAGGAGGCAAGTTATGAATATCAGAAACAAAGATTGATAAAACATAGATATTACACTCACACAGTTGGCTGCTTGTTCCATTCCCTTACAAGACTGAAGAGATCTTTTTCTCTTTTCCAATATTGAATGAGCAGTCGGAGCGCAGTGAGGTTGGGAAAAAGAAGAAAATGCCTCATCTGTGGTTTCTATGGGAAAATGCCAACATCTATAGTGTGTGGCAATTTCAAAATGGTAATCCTAAATTATAAAACTGATAGTTCCTTGATGATGATTGTAGAACTAGTTGTGCTGAAATACACAATACAGTAACATTTATGACGTGAATCACCTGTTCGCTATATCACAGCCCATAGAGCTTGACTATATACCTTAGTTTACATTTCAAAGATCATGTTAAACACTAAAGTAGGTGTTTTAACCTTCTGAAAAATGTGTTGAAACTACTGTTCAGTGTTCTACTGTTTAAAGGGGTCATGAGGTGATTTGAAGTTTTCTTTCTCTTTGGAGTGTTACAAGCTGTTGGTGAATAGATAAGATCCCTAAAGTTGTAAAGACTAAAGTCTCAAACCCAAAGAGAGATATTCTTAACAAAAGTTTAGATTTGTCCACGCCCTCCTAAAATGCCTCATTTAAACACGCCCCCACATATCTACGTCACGATGTGGCAAGGTTTGCATAATGCCGCCCAAATGTTCACTCAACTAAAGAAGGCGTAACTTTGATTCTTGCTGTTGCCACCGGCGCCATGTTGTGGAGATGCTCTTTCGTTGTGAACGTGAAAATACTTTGTTTGGCCTTCCAAAAGAGGACATGACTAGAAATCAGTGGACAAGTTGTATTTACAACACTGTTCCAGAACAGTTTAAACCAAATATTCAGATGTGTGCAGCACATTTAATGGAGGACTGTTTTCTGATCCTTGGAGAGAAGACTACAATGCCGGTGCTTCTGACTCACAGTCTGTAAGTACGTTTACATATGTAAAGGATTTGCCACTGATGATCCAAATGCGAGTTTTGAGCAGTGTAGAGTAGCGCTTGTTGTTTGTCGTTTCTCCGATCACAAATGCAAACATGGTTTTGTTTACGCTGGTGTGATGGAACGCAGTGCGTAAAAACACAGTATAAGTCATTATAATCGGTACTTATGTTCCCACTGGATGCAACAAACAGCTCATTTGTATTGGGTTTTATTGTTTTTGTCTTGTCGAGCCGGTGTTCTGACCAGGATACGGATCACAGTATGGCAAGGGCTGTAACATTTTGGTCACACGCTTGAGGTATTCGCCAATCACAATGCAATCGATAGCTGGCCAATCAGAGCACACCTCGATTTTCAGAACCATGAGCTTTGTAAAAAACGACGCTACTTCAGAAGGCAGGGTATAGTATAGGCGGGGTATAATGGTGCATTTATTATTATGATCAATGTTGAAAACAGTTGTCCTGCAACTAATAAGGTATAGTATTTATTTATTTATTTATTTATTTATTTATTTATTTATTTATTTATGTATTTTTCTTGTGTGAAACCATACTTTTTTTTTGGGAGTATTTGGACGAATAGTACCAAAGAACAAATTTATTCAGAAATAGGGTTTTTTTTTTTTTTTTTTTTTTACCATTTTAAATTTCACTTTCAATAAGTTTAATGTGTCATTGATAAATAAAAAGAATAAAACATATTTTTATATGAATAAATAAAAAAATCCCCCAGCAAGGTTGGATAACAGGGTTGAATAATTGAATGTGACGAATGCAGTCAACACTACAATTTATGTAAAGATTGAAACAAATTAAAAGACCTTTTAAGGTGGGTTGTCGCCGCAATCTCCATTTTCAGAGTGGGATACAGAAATTGTATGTGCTTAAATCGAACTTTTATAGATTTAAAAAGCTGTTGATTTATACTATGCTAGATAATATTTTTACTTAAGATGTCTAATAGCTATTTCTGATAGCATTTATGATTGGTGTCTCTAATTTTTAATTACGAAGACAATCAAAAAGGAAGTGCTGTATTGTGAATCTCTCCTCTGTCTTAAATAACAAAGTCATGACGTAGCACAGCCTAGTCTGTTTATCTGGCGCAGTTTCTTTGTGCTTGCAGGTATGAGGCAGAGCAAGGGCCTGCTTCACATGCATGATATGAAATTCACCTGCAGTATATTTATATATCGCATTATTATCAGGCCCTCTCTCCGACATGAAGCAGATGGCGCTGATGCAGGTGGTAGCCAGTGTGTTTAAAGGTGTGTGCATATGCACCTTGTTCGTCCCCTTTTGTTCCAGTTTAGATGTGTGTGGCCCGGCTCTAATGGTGCTAAAATCACCTTTTGGAAGGTGACACCTTGCCAAATCAGATCTGTGAGTGTTGAGGTAATAGCGCAGGGATTGATCGTGGACAGACGGCCACGCCGGTTGTTGTGCAACCCCTACGGTGACGTAGTCTGCATGTCACGTGCAGAATTGTTAATAGATTTTCCTCATTTGGCGCGCAGACAATCCGCAAACACTCGCCGAGACCTTCCATTACCGGCCCGAGCGAAAATGCAGACGGCACATACGCACACTAAAAGCTAATATAACGCTAAAAACGGCTGAAATAGCATCAAGAATGACTGCAAGTTCCACCTTCTTGACAGCATCGCAGCTGTAGACTACTGGTAGTAATCCTCCAGTGGCAGTTTTAATTATCGGCACAGCTCTACTATCAGCAAGTGTGTAATTATGTGTCAGCTCGGTGGCTGCTGGGTATGAAGGGTGAAAGTGAGAGATATGATGATTGTTGAAACTGGCGAGTCGTATTTAAACAATCCGGAGCATGTGAGGGGTTCTGTCATTAAGCAGACAGTGGCTGACCCGTCCTGTCGCTCACCATCTCACTTATGCAGATTTTTTTTCTTTTTTTTTCACTCTATCTGTTTGTGTGTCTTCGCAGGACGTAATGCTTACAGGAGGAGGTCGGGCAGGAAGGTGGCTGAAGGTGTGGTGTGAATGTGACACTCTGAAGGTTTCTCTTCTTAAGTCAAACACACACTCACACACACATACATGTGCACTGTGTACCATTTTTCAGTCATAGTTTTAACACGCTTTGCATGTTTAACTCAGCATGCTGTAAGTCAAGTATTCGCTTAATATTTCTTTCTGTATTTTTTTTTATTTCATCCGTGTTTTTTATTTATTTTTGACGCGAATGATACTTTGACTTCAGGAATGGCAACATAAAAGCAAAGTGCAGTGATGCAAAATGAAGCAAGCTGCCTGGGGAATTGAAGCTGGATGTCATAGCAAGTTTAAAGGCTTCACAAACAATTATTAAAAAAATAAAAAACAACATAATGCTTAATTAGGAATCCAAATCATGAGAAATTTAATGATCCTGATTGGAATAAATCATTGGAAATTAGAAATTTTTTTTTTAAGTAATTAAGTAATTTTTAGGAATAAATCATTGGAAATTAGAAATTACATTTGAAAGATTTTAAGTTCACATGTTTATGAATGTGTAAGAGAAAGTTTGCATATGTATAACTGGTCACAAGATTTTCATAAATCTTCATGCATAATATTTATAAAAGAAATAGCTTTTAGTTTTAGATGCCTTTAGTCACATAATGCTTTAAAAAAGTGTTTGATGTCAACTGTCTGAATATAAATGTATGAAATTCAACTTATTTGTCCTATCATGCAGTTATTCATTCATTTATTCATTCATACACTCATCCATACACTCATTCATACATTCATACATGCACAAATTCTGATTCATCAATTGACTATTTGTCATACATTAATGCATTTTTATTTTCCAGATACTTAATGACCACTAATCTTTTTGTCTCAGTGGGAAGCTGCTATAATCTAATAGTTTTAATCCAGTAGTTCATAAACTAGTGTTTTATGTCCATTTTTACACAACTGGTCAAAAAGTTTTAAAGAATTATCATTAATTAAAAAAAATAAAAATCTCAAATGCTCATCAAGCAAGGCTGCATGTAAAACAGTAATACTGTGAAATATTTTTCGAATTTATAATAACTGATTTCAGTTTCTGAATATAGTTTTAAAATGTAATTTTATTACTGTGATTAAAAACTGAATTTTCAGCATCATTACGTTTCAGTCTTTTAGTGTCACATGATCCTTCAGGAAATCATTCTATTATGCTACCTTGCTGCTCAAGAAACAATATTATAAAAGATTTTTTAAAAAGTTGTTTCTTAATATTTTGTGTGATACACTACCATTCCAAGTTGGTGAAAAAAAAAGAAAAAAAAGTGAAAGTCAGCCTTAAATATGCTGGGTTTTACTGGTGCATTGAGAGACAAAATGCAATGACTTGTTCTCCTGTTGTGGAGGTTCACTCATTCTCCTGAATGTCCTCTCCATTCAGAGCAGCAAAACGCACCTTGCCATATGATGGACCGTTAGTATGAATAAATGTATCCTGCCTTTTTCTTTTTCCCGTGCATTTTTACTCACACATAAGATGTTATTGTTTTGGTGATTGCATCGTATAAAGTCTTAGGCTTGGGGCAGGCACGCTGTCCAAACACCCAAGACATAATTGCAATGTTTGCAGACTTTATGATCAAATACTGATTATTTCACAGATGGTTAAGATTAAAATTTGGGTGGGTTCTGTTTGAGTTTTTGCAGAAAATAACACGGGTGTTTCCCAAAGATCTAGAAGGAACTATCCATGCATACCATAGGCAAGTGAAAGGCATTATTACCTGCAGTCCCACTCCCCACTCCAGAATAATGAAACTCTGCAACATCGAGGCCTCTGAGTATGAATTAGTTGAACTCTTCAAGACGGGATGATTTATTTTTGATTTTACATAACCGAACAAGTGCACACCAGGCATCGTCCTTTCGTAAAATAAAGTCCAACACGGTCTTTTATTATGGCAAACGTGCATCGGTCGTTTAACTAAGTGAGCTTTAGATGATGAACAATAGCCCCTGCTCTGGCCTCTGCGGGCTCCCTGATGCAAAAGGTGACAGAATTACAGGCTTAATTTAAAGAGCACTTTTCGCCCCCTGTGGTTTTCTATGATAAATGACATCTGACAATAGTGCTCCCCTAATTTATGGCCAGACCAAGTGCATTAATTGATTTTTACATTTCACACCGTCCTTCTTCCCTTATTAGAGGGACGTGAGGCAATTTATCTGCCTTGATATGCCATATTAATGGCCCTGATTGTAATTTTTGGACAAAGTGGCACATTTCCTCTTCTCTGAATGAAACTGTAATGGCGTGTATGGATATACTTTAATCATTTTCCCTAATAAGCTCTTTTAGAAGGGGGATTCTAAAAATCCTCTCGAAATACGGAGTGATTACGGTGATGCGTTGTAATGCCATTTCAAGCGTCTGTCTTAGGAGTTTAATAACTAAATATATAATATCGAATAAAAATGTCACAGAATAATCAAATAACCCGTTCCTGCCATATTCACCATTATGTCTGTGAATGGATCAATTCTACCGTTATTAATTATAAATGTCGTCCTAATTGACATGGATGACGCTTTTCATTTTCCACTGTTCAGAATAGAGCTTTTCTGTGCTTTGTGTTGTTTCACATGATTAGGCCAAGAATGCTTCATTGTGAATAATGGGAACCGGGTTTTGGTTTACACATTCGCAAAGTTATGAGTTCATCTTCAGTTAAAAGTGTCTCACTTGGTGTACACAGTTACCAAATGCCAACATTGCATAGTCAATGGTACCTCATGAAAACAACTTACTAACTTGAGAATTTTTTTTCTTTTTTTTGGGATAATTATGATTTTAACAAGAAATTGGTTGTTGCATTTTATTTCAAATACAAAACAATCACCAACAGTACAAAAAAGTAATATGCTAGAAATGATTATTACAATTGTAAAATCTCTTATGCTATTTTAATATATTTGCCAATGATATTTAACAAAATACGTTTTTTTACAGTTTGTTTGATCAATAATACGCAGCTTTTGGTAAACATAAGACAGACTTCAAAACAAAATAAATAAATAATAAATGCGTGTCACTCTTATTTTTATTTTAGTGTTTATTATTTTATTTATTTACGAGAAGAATATGATTATTGTTTCTGTGGTTGTGTTATATGTATACCCACACGTTAATGTGTATTGCTGTTATATATTTGACTTATTTTAAACTTAGTTGACCTTTTTGCCTCCTTTTTTTTAAAGAGTACTAAATTTAGTTTTCTTTCCTTACTAGACCACCAGCTGTAATAATACCAAACGGTGACACGAATAGCTTAATGCTCCGTTAACCTGTCTAAAAAAAAAAACAGCTAAAAAAAACCAAGACTTTTTACTGTGCATAAACCTCGTATACTCTGTCCAAGCTCGGTCAGATGTTTCGATGCAGCACCCAGAGACCAGAGGAACGCGGTGCAATGAGACAGTGTCTTAATTTCATCAACCAACGAGCCCCCAAATCTATTAATGTGGATTTAAATATTGGCTGGATGCAAACCACAGCACTGTCCCTGTGTCTCGTCAGCACTTCTCGGCTTACCTCACAGCCAGGAACGGGGTGCTGCGTGGTCAATGGTGGCTCGCTGTGTGGGGTGTTCGGTGTGTGGGGGTTTGAGAGGATGTAACCTCATTCCCTGGGGGCTGTCTGACTGTTTCCATTATCCACAGTTTTTGAGTTGTGTGCGTTTAGATTCCTATGTATGATCTCGGCAGTTAGCTCACCTCCGATAAATACGACTTTTTCTCTCCAGCTTGATGACATCTGCGCTTATTAAAGCTCTCTGCTTGTATGATCGTTCGAGGCAGGCATAATAAAATGCGTTTTTACTTTTTCCAGAGTTTCATGCACCAGAGCGCTTGTTTGTTGCCCTTGAACGTGGAGGGGTCAGAGTTAAGCCCGCTGCTGGCGAGATAACGGACACTGGTGAGTGTACATGTGTGCGCGCTTGTGTAGGGGTCATTTCCTTGAGAGCACTTTCCGTGCTGAGGATATGGCCCTCTCATCATATAGCATAATGTCTGTTTGAAATAATTTTCCCACTCATCCTTCAAAAATAGTAGTCAAAGGAAGGCATTTACAGTGGAAGTGCATGAGGCCAACACCACACTATTTATAAAGTACCTAGACTTAAAGTAAGACTTAAACGTGTTAACATGAGACCGTAAGAGAGAATGACTTATGTTCAGACTTTCTTTTTTGTGATATAAGTGATTTTAAGTTGACTTAATTCAAGTAAATCAACCCAATTCAATGATTTTAATTTAAGTTAACATTTATATTTAATACATTGTTTTATTTTTTATTGTTTCATTACTTTTATTATTTTATTTTATTTTATGTTTTTATTATTTCATTTTATTTTATTTTACTTCACTACACATTGACTTCTCTGGGAGACTTAATTGAAAAAAATTAACTTCTTTACACTGGACTTTAAGTATTTTTGACACTAAGATACACTTAAATGTCATTGAATTTCATTGCATTATATATATATTACTGTATCATTCATGCATTCATTAATGTATTCATTTAATTTTATTTCTTCTTGTTGGTAGAATGTCATTAAATTGCTTTTGTTATACAATGAATGTGTGATTTAAAATGTCATCAGTTGTCTTTTTTTATAAGTTTTTTTTGTTTGTTTCTTTTTCAGATATATTTATATTTTCATATATTTAAATGTTTAGCTAACTTGGTTTGTTTAAAACCCTCTTTTTAAAAAGTACACAACATTCTTTCATTTGATGTTTCTGTTCCTTTACTGTCAGTTCTATTTTCTAATTTTTCAGAAGTTTCATTTTGAATTTCAGAGTCAAAAAAGTGTCCCCTGTGCAGGCCTGGGCAGAACGGTGTCCAAGCATTTAAAGTCGATTGGAGACTTCTTAGTTAGCTTCTTAGCTCTAGTCCACAGTCCAGTGTCCTATGCTGACCGACAGGGAACCATCAAACATTACTAGTGATGCTGCTTCCACTGTACTCAAGTGTTAATCACTTCCTAAGTGCTAATGGAGTTTTTTTGGAGTGAGGAGTTTTTTCGTTGCCAGGCCATTGTTACCTAAGTTTCGGAAATAATTTCTGTGTGATCACTCCCCCTAGAAATCAAAAATGTGAATAATTATTCCCTAATTAAGAGAGTGGGGCCTGCTCCTGGAGTTAAGGCTGCATTAATTTGAAATGTTTTTACAGTTCTCTAATTGGGATAAGGGCAGTTACTGATGAGGGGCCTGGCGCGGCAGAGAGAAGGCCTGGCTCTATCTTGTATGCCACTCAAGGTCAGCGCACGACGGTCCTGTAGCTCCTGCAGGAAGCCCTGCATTGTTGGCGGAGCATGCATCTATGTCATCTTGACAAGCATGTGCTCTCACGTCTTCAATTATTAATTGCATTAAATACATTTTTTGAATCCAGGATGGAGGTGTGTGTTTCCAGGAGAGTGGCCTTTAACATCGGCATTACTGTTGCTGCGTGGTCGCATGTATTCATGGCCTGCCTCCGCCTTGTTTGGGGAACTGTAAACAGCGAGAGAGAGAGAACAAGGCCAAGGTGGGGAGTGCATTTCAAAAAGTAGTTTGTCTCGCGGTCCTGCCTCGTTCTTACGCCGTGCATGTTATGCTAACGGAGGTGCTGAGGTTGAGGTCGTTGGATGAGGAGAAGCCAAGGCAGACGGAGAGAGAAGAACTGCCTTTAAGAGGCGCTACAGGAAGGACAGCAGAGAAAAATGTAACCATTACTTGCCTTTAAAGGAGCACTCCTTTCTAGAAATAAATTAGTACTCAAATGTTTGGCAAAGTAGATACAATTTTGGAGGAGCCCTGAGACTCCCACAATTGAAAAATAACCTTCCACATTGGCCCTAAAATATATTGCACACTTAAGACACACTTAAAAAAATGTCTGAATGCTTGGAATTATATACTAAAATATAAAAAGCATGTGGCATCTACAAAACAAACAATGCTAAAGCTTATATTCTGAAAGTGGCATTTTATTGCAGGTTAACCTTTAAACTCAGCTGGTCCCAGTGATTTTTAATTGGATGTATGAAGAACACAAATATATACTGGAAAAAAAGTTTAGAATGTACTTTTAAACAATTTTTGCTTAGAACTTGCTATTAATTTTCACTAGTAATTAAAAAGTAACACATTCAATTAAACATAACTTTTGAACTAGAAAGACCTGTGAAGTTGCTAGTAAATTTCACAAATAATTACAAAGAATTGGTTTGTAACATAATGTTATACCTAACATTCTGAAATAGAAAGACTGAAATAGTGTTTTTGTAAATGTACTCCAAAACAAAAGAACTATTGCATTTTTATTAATCCAAGAAGCATTAACAGCGAGAATTACTGCTGCACAGATATCATGCTCATTTATATAGTGCATGATGCATTAACATATGTTAACAAATGAGTAAAGCATTTTCAGGAATATTAATATAAATAAACCTTGAATACTTTGACGTGTTTAAATACTGTTTGTAGATACTTTTGGTGTAGAAAATCAAGTCCCTTTCCAGGTTTATGATTTTACCAGTTTAGAGCAATGCAACAAGAGGCAGAAATCGAGTTAGGTTGATCCCAGCAGGCACTTGTCTCTCGGCTGTCGGTGTATGCCAGTGAAGGTATGATGCTATTACCACTGGGTAGAGTGGCATGATATATATTGGAGGCCTTCATCCTGTGGAGGAGAAACACTGCCTGCCACTTACCTGATTCGCTCCGCTGGCAGGATAAAGCCACCCGTCACCTCGGCTCCAGACAAGTGAACACAAGGGGGAGCAGGACATTTTCAGACGCCATCTTTCCCGCCAAACGCTCCTCTACAGCCTCTCGCCTCTGTGTAATACTTTTAGATTAATTAGGAATTTTGGTAAATGACGTAAAAAGTGGCTCTAATTTTTATGTCTGCCAAGAGAACAATTAGACCATTAGGAATAACAGATGACCCAACGAAGTCCATGCCTATTGCCGATTTTCAAGCACATTATTTCTGACGGTTGAAACAAATAGCCAGATTTTACTGGCGGAAGCATCTCGCTTTGCAAAAATGATTTCGACTTTATGAGTGTTTTCCCCTCCTTGTGTTTGAAACAGAGGCCCGATCCCTGGTTTGCGAGACCCCTCATTAGAGCCGGGACGCTCTCTCTGTTCACTTTCCCATTCTTCAGGTGTACATTAATTTACATGGAAGTGTGCTACGATCTTCCCGACGAGGAGTCGCCCACTACTGAGGAAAGCAAGAGAGATATGAAGCACTCGAGAGGGACTGCTCGGCACTTGAGATGAAATTTTTTGCCTCTTGAAACCTGTCAAATCTCCCAGTGAGAAGGCGAGAGGCAGAGGAGGGGGAGGGGACGTGAGCGAGTGGAGAGGAGGGACCTGAGGTGCAAAAAATAGTATTTCCACCCTGATAAATGAGTTCTAATCCTGACTGCCATATGGTATATGTTTTAAAAGTGCCTCCCCCCCGCCTGTGTCGCACAGGAGCCATCCTTCATAATGAGCTCGGCCCCTCTCCCTCATGTGGGGGCCCCAGTGGTTGCCAGGCAGCTGCCAGTACAGTCGCACCCCGGGTCGCCACGGATACATCTGTGCGCTGTAGCCCACAGTCATTACGTACGCAGTTGTTTAACTGCTCTGACGCGTAGTCAGTGCCAAGAGTGTTTGCGCTGTCATTTATAGGAAACTGTCATTTCACTTTGTTTCCTATATATCGCATCTTTGGAATCAGATAGGAGCTTTTGGATGTTTTCTGTCAGGTCATTTATAAAATATGTTACATGTAAACATCTAAAAATATTATCAGAAAAATATAATTAAATGCAACACATATAACAAACACATAAAATACATCCGCGCGCTATACTATATATACATATATACATACATATATATATATATATATATATATATATATATATATATATATGTGTGTGTGTGTGTGTGTGAATCAGTCCCGTTTTTACTTAAATTTCATTTGCATTTACTAGTTCTACAAAGCTTTATTAATAAGCTGATAGCTTAGAATAATATCAAGTAGAAAAAGCTATTTTAGATAAGAGCTACATTTTTACACTTTTTACAGTGTATTTGCTGCAGTAAAGACACTCAAATCAAGGCACGTGCTTCTCATCACGTGACTCTTTTGTTGTGGGTGGCAAAAATTTGTGTTTCATCCCGTCATGGTAGAAATTACATGCGTTATTGATGCCCGAGAAAGCTAAACTTAAACTTTTGCCTATGCATGCTCGAGTGTGTATGTGCGTTTGCACATGTATGTGTGGACCGTGTGACCCAGAAAGAAGACGAGGGGTGTCGGCGGAGCCGGCAGAAAGCAGTGTTTCCTGTCACCAAATGATGTTATGTGGGTCAGCATTTATTATAGAGTTATTTGTCATTCTCGTCTTGAACAGACTGAAGTGTGAAGTCGTTACTGCCGCACTGCTGTCTCCAGCTAGACCCATTATTTCCTTCACAGGAACTCACAAACCTCTTTGTTACATCTCATGACCTGCAGGATTGTCATCTGCTCTCCTAACTTTCCCCGTCTGTGCTTTTTTCTCTGCTCACAAGATGATTTTCTTCTCCAGTAATGCTAGATGCTTTAGTGGATTGCATAAGGCTGAGTGTAAAAGATTAAAAAATACGATATCAGTCCAAATATCAGAAATATCAGTCCAAATACTTATGCAAATAGTTTATAGTGGTGTAAGTGGTCTAAGCATCACTATTACTGTTTCTCATAAATAAGCACTTTAATTTATTTTATTTAAGCCAGCAAGAAACCACACTTGAACACCCTAATAGCACCCAAACATCAAAGCTTGTCCAGGTAATATAAAAGTATAGTTATCAGAATGTGTTTGAGTTGTTATTTTTTGTAATATTAGTTTATTGATAGTTGACCAACTGTTATTTTAGACATCCTGTACTGAGAGTTTTATGATATTGTTGAATGTATGTGCATATGTATTTGTATACTACAGTTCAAAAAAAGTTTGGGGTTGGTAAGAGTTATTCATCTATTTATTTATTTACTGTATTTATTAATTTATTCATTCATCCGTGCACTCATTTATTCATTAATTATTTATTTTATTTTATTTTTTTAAGAAATTAATACTTTTATTCAGCAAGTGATGCATTTAAATTGATTTTTTTAAAAGTGACGGTAAAGACATTCTATCTTTTACTTCAAATCAGTGTTGTTTTCTCAATGCTGTTTTATAAGTATAGTACAAGTACAGTACAGTATGGTATAGGCATAGTGTTAAAAGGAACAAATAGAAAAAGAATAAGGGATTTTGGGATTGTTAAGTGACCCCGAGCCAGATTCAAATGTGTAATTTAAAACAACCTCATACTCCTTTTTTCTCTTTTTTTTTCTGTCACTTTAAAAAGTACATTAGGAGAATATTAACAACGAAAACGAAACAAAACCAAATTCATCATATTTCTTCATGTAACAAATTACATGGCATTTGTAGTGACAAACAGGAGGTCTTAAAACCTAGAGCTCGGGTCCAAATGAATCCAGGCCAGGCATTGGTGATGGCAGAATAATCAGCTATCCCATACCCCCCTGTGCCGTAATAGAGACAGCTGCTCAGAATTTAAAGGACAACAGCGAGAAAAAGTCTTTAAACTATACTGGACAGAAAGTTAGCCAATAATGAATATTTTATTTTAGGCTGTCCATTGGCTGCCGGGTTGAATTATGCCAGACGAAGGGAGCGCGTCCGTGAATCATCGCGTCCAGGGTAAATGCCAGGATGATCCGAGTATAGTTGGTTGCTTGTGGAGAGAGCGCAACCTATGTAAAATGTTAGGCGGGTTAGGGTGTGAGCTCTGTAATTCATTACACACAAATATGAGTGTCTCCGATTATTCATCATTCCGTCTCTCTCTCTCTCCTCATCTCTCTAGCTTCGCCTTCCTCTTCACTCTCTTCTCTCTCCCTCTCTTTCGAGCATCCCGCCCTCGAGTTTCTGTCTCTAATCTGCTCTCCGGGGCTTTCCTCATCCACATCAATTTTTTTCACTTTTGGGCATTTACCATAAATTGTTTTTTTTTTTTTATTTTTTTTTTTTTTTTTTTTTTTTTTTTTTTTTTTTTTTTTTTGCATTAAATTTGCAAACAAACAAGACCACTTGCAGGATGGATATCAAACATAGTAAAAAAGCATTTATTGTTAACTTATAATTACTGTAATACTAGCCCTGGTCTCCTCTATACAGCACAATGAAAAGAGTTGCCACTGGATCCTTACTCCTACACACAAATACAATCTGTCTGGGAAGAGAGAAAGACAACCAGGGAGAGAGAAAGAGAGAGAGAGACTTGCCGTGCTCACTTAAACAGACATCATTAAGCAGGGTGGCCCGACTATTTTCATGCAATAAAAATTTATGAATGTGGACACAGAGGGCATGGATACGCTACCATTATTAAACCAGCCCCAGCACACCCTATTACCAGCTCCCTGCTGCTAGACCTGCTGACTCATCTTCCAACCCCCGCATAACCCCTACATTGCATTCGTATATCTGCCGAGAGTACGCCACATTGTGGGTTGAGATTTGTTTGTTTTATTTGTAAACACCTAAAAAAATGTTTATTGGGCCATTTTTGCAAAGTAATTGTGTGGCTAGTGGCAAAAGACTCAAAGCGTTGAAGTTTTCGGTAACTTTGTTGTTGTGTAATGTGCTTTTGCATTAGCTTTGCACTGAATTCAGTGTACATATTGTTTTTCTGGTGCCCATGCGGATTTTTTAGAATAATCAACACATGTCCTGAGACTGGCTTAAAATTGTTAAGGTGGGGCTAGAGAGTCAAACAGATGTGAGACCGTGAAAAAAAAAAAAAAAATAGATTATAAATACGCATGTTACATGGAAGAAAGAAGCCAATCACAGCTCAGTATACGAACCAGCACTGTGATGTCATTACACTTGGTTTATATCTGTAAAATCATAGGAAATGTTTACATTTTTTTAACGCCACATGTGGCTATGAGAGTCATTGAGTCTGTAAAAGTAATCAAAGTAAATTGGGCATTTTGCAAGCTACCCTTATGCTAGCAGTGGCATTTACACGGAATACAGGCAACAGCTGTAAGTTTCTAGGTACCGCCTAACTTCGTCCTTTTTGTCATGTAATTTGCATTTTGCAGTTAGCCTATGTGCAGTGGGCAACATATCAGTGTCACCTCTACTGTGCAGTATCATTTTGCCAAGACTTGCTGTTGCCCAGCGTCTAGCGCTGAGTTACTAAGGGTTTTTGTGAATTTGCATTGCATTAGCTTGCCTGCTAAACCGAGATCTAGGAGTTCGTGCCAGTGCGTGTGCAACGTGCGCAGTACAGTCTGCGCCGGTATATAAGTTGCAGGGATTGGCTACACATGCTTAAAAATGATGTGTACCAAACACAAAAAAAAAAAAAATACGACATCTATCATTCACCTAGGATACAGTGCGGCACCGAAAGACCCAATCACAATTTCAGTATAGCTCCTAGCACTGGATGTCAGTCATCGAACAACTATGATTATAATCTCGTTAAATCAAAGTAGGGAAAGTAGTCGTACCATTTATTCACGAGATAAAGATCTGAATATTCGTGTGGAATTTACCAAAGTTTGTGTTCCATAAGATTTATTAGGATTATACAGTGGGCACCAAACTGATTAACAGTTAGAATTACACAAACGAAAAATAAAACAAAAACACAAAAAAAATATTCTAATAAGTAGACTATCATATCTAGAGCTTATGCTATAGTCAATGCTTACTTGATTACTATTGCTACTGTTTTATTGGATTGCCCAGGGGGTGCTAGGAGGGTTGTGTCTTGTTGTGCATGGGGTGCTTAGGAGTTGGATGGAGTATACTGAGGGTTTCAAATCCTCTTTGGATGTACTTTCTTTATGGTGTTTTCTGATCCCATAGTGTTTATAGATTGTTATAACGAGGGTATAACTCGACACCTACTTTATCTTCGATCGTCCCACAATGGTTTATTTCATTTTTATTGTCAGCTATCATGATACAACCATTATTTTTACACCTCATGCGATTATAATTGTTGCGGGTGAGAAGAACATGAAAAGTCTCCATAAATCAATTTTCTGCTGACCGATAAAATCAAAACCTCAGGGATGTGTGGTTATTAGGAAACGCTCCCGTTCAGTGTCACACGTCATGCTTCTGCTCCAGAGTTCATTCAAAAATTCACTTCGCGCTACTAGGTCGGAGCTCTAATTGGAAATGAACGCAGACAGAATTATTTGTAAATATACAGATTGAGTCAATTTGAGAATGTATTAAATGAGCTTTAGCCCATGTTTGAGACATCTTAAACATCAGAAAAAAAAGAGCAATAAAGTTAATATGACAGTGAGCAAGCACGGCTAACGTGAAGAGATCCACTCTCAACGCTTCAGCAGATTCAGCCCAGGCGACATAATTTTAGGTCAAGTTATTTGACGGCTCAGACTCCCATGCATTATTAAGCGTGTCATCTTTACAGCAGTCGGATGCTTTATCCCCATCCTCTGCTGCAAATACCACTGTTCTATTAAACAATTACTTTACCTCTGCCACTCTAGAAGCCTATAATTTCTCAAACCATTAAAAATTGATCAATATTAAAATTTAGCATTTCACTTTTAGACTGGTGTGAGCATCCATAGTGGAATAAAAGGCAAAGTCTCTGAAATATTTACATGATAAAACTTGATCAGGTTAATGCTCCTCCCATCTCATCTCCCGGGGGACTGGCCGCCCGTTGGTGGCATTGAGCCGATACTTTTGGTTGGGTGCTTCCTGACTGCTTCTACTGTCCTTCACTGTGGTGTACGATAACAATCCCTTGTTTTCAGCGTGGCTCTTGAACCGTAAAGTACAGTACAGGAGGTCCCGCATGACATCCTGTGTGACCATGAAATGAGGCATATCCCTGCCTCTGAGTTGCTCAAAAAGAACTATAGGGTGTTGAACACACAACAGAGGTTCTTATCCTTGTGAAATGTATTTATATCTGCTTTAACCCCTTCAGAAGAGACGAGTAAAGTCCGAATCTCACGAAACCTGTCAATAACAATTGCCTAGCGTCATAAAAAAGAGAATATATCAATTGAGTTGCTGATTGTATTATCTGTAGCAAAAGATTCATACCAGTAGTGATAGCAGTAAATGTGCTTCAGATAATACTTAAAGTAAGTGCACAATGCAATAATAGAGAACCAACGAAGATAACAAAAAAAAAACTAAAAATAAAGAATTAATAAAAGGCTTTATTTTTATTCCTTAATGAATACTAATTCACGTATATTATTAATATAGAACTCAATCTTAGTATTATGTATAGATACTAAATGTCTCTTTATATAAGATACTGTTTTACTTTTGAGTTTTCTGTGATATTTGTCCATAACAAACTATATATATAAAACAGTATTATTAGTATACTAATGTAAGTAGTTTGTATTTTTTACTTGTCTTTAAAAAAATAACTGTTTGGTATTTATAAAGAAATACATTTTATACAAATTGTAAGGCTTTCTCATAAAATACCTTTACTTAAACACATTGTATGTAATTAAGTACTATTATATCACGAATTGGTAAGGTTTGTTAAGCAACTTGGAAATAAAAAGTCTGAACTTTTTTCTTATCTTCTAATATAACTTTTCTGTATTCAATGACACAGATTAGTTGTTTGGGTAACAGTTAATAGTCCACACTTGGCTGTACAACGGAAATCTACAGGTAGGCTAAAAACCACAATAATCGTCATCAAGCAGCTGGTCTCCACGTTTGTGACACAACATCAATGTATAGTTCAAACTCATCTTTCTTAGTATATATATGAAAACCGTACTTTCTTCCATTCCCATAACACCAGCTGAAGTAGTTTTACAACAGCCTGAAACCTGGCTATTCCTCACAAGACTTTCAGAAAAGTGTTGGGGGGGGGGTGAATATCCTTTAGTACTCTGTTAAACAGATAAAGGGAAGAAACGGCGTTTTCTCCTACGTCACAATCTCAATTTATAGGGCCTCATCTACACCCTTGTGCATACAATCTCATTTCAGAAGACGTTTTTCAACACAACACTGTCAAATAGGAAAGGAAACTGCTGCCGTGTGTTCGATTTATCTTCTCACAAAAACGATCTGCTGGGACTCGAAGCTAGATTTCTATGTTCTTCTGCAATTTACATGTTAAGTTTCTGTAATCACTATGGAGTTCAGGCGTTTGGGCGTGAACATTGGGCGGATGTCATTGTTTCAAACGCTTCATCATTAACTAATTTCATCTCAATTAGAAAATCCGGGCAACACATCTGCCCTTTAGCCCAAAACTACTGTTTCCACTTTCTGTTTGCGTCAAACCCGTCTGACGCCAACATGTCCGCAATACAGGACGTGTCATTTTGCAGTTAATTAAATGGTGGCAATGCACAAGGAAAAAAACAAAGTGCTTATTAGAGCCAACACATTGCATAATGCCCATGTTCATTTTGTGTTTTAATAATAAATGACAATTTTGTCATTATTAATTCATTCACATGTTGTTTTACAACCTGCATGCTGCTATTTATTTATTTATACATTTTTTTTTTTTTTTTTCAGAGAAAAACAAAAGGAGAATTTTGAAGAATCTCTGTGCAAGTTCATACAGCTCCAAATGCACGATAAACAAGTCAACAATATATATTTATGTGAAAACCTCGACCCTCAACTGAAGCCATGTGTATTCCTCTTTCTTGAAAAATATAGGTGGCATGGTCTGTAGCAAGTTTGATATCATTTGGTGATGCGGGATTTGAGAGAATCAATAACATCAGATACTACTGACATCCAACATACTGGACGCTGGAAGGAAAGTGATAGATAGATAGATAGATAGATAGATAGATAGATAGATAGATAGATTCTTTCTCTCAGAATTGTGATGAAAAGTCACAAGTACCTTTTTGAATGTTTTACCCTGTGGCAGAAACAAGCTTCCATAGATGTGTGCACTTCAGATACTGTATGTCACAAACATACACTTTCAGTCCATGAACTGGTTAAAGTGTAATTAATAAGCAATTAAATGTTAAACATTAAATTAGGTCGTCTCATTGTAAGCACTTCTAAATGTATTCGGTTTGGCAGGGTGTTTGTTTGCTGTATTAAAGTAGATGAAGAATAAAAACAAGAAGAAAGAAATGCAATCAATTTAATTGCATCAGAGCCTCATGTTTTTATTGATTGTAGGAAAATGGCTTGCAAGTGAGAAGTGACTACAGCTTGATAAGTGGCAAACCATTATTTTCCAGGCCGCCTGAAACCCCTTTGAGGCAACGATGCTTCATCTTATCATGGGCCTGGTGCAGGGCTGCCGAAATGTGACACGACGCTCATTCTGAGGTCAGTGCTAATGTTTTCTTCATTGGATGATCATCTGGTGTATGATGGTTATGTAATTATGAGTGTTTATGCATTTATTTGTTTAGGTTTTAATGGAATTTGACATTTCACCTCAAATTCCCCCCTAAGAAAAGCATTAGGAAATAATATTTTTGTTTAAAGGAAATGAAACTTATTTTAAAACTGTAATGTTTAATGCATGTCATGAGAGCTGCATTTACCCTCTAATTTTCTCATTACTGTAATTTGTTTTCATATTCATATACTGCATTTTTTTTCCTCATTATATTAGCATCACTATAATTAATGTATTTTTTTAAAACTTAGTTTAAAAAGTAATTTAGTATGATTGTGGGTATGGTGGTATTTTATTTGTATTTTAATTTTAATAAGCACTTTACTATAATTTTAAGTTATTTTTTAAATATTTTAGTAAAATAGTTTTAATAAAATATGCATTTATTTTAGTTTCATTTTAACTGTTTTACTCAACTTAAAAACAAATACTTTTCTGTATGTTTCTGTATTCTGTTTTCTGTGACACAATTAATTGGTTGTGAAAATGTAATGGTCTACACTTATAATGTAATGCATAATGCATCTATATTTCATCTCTATTAAACATGTTATTATATATATATATATATATATATATATATATATATATATATATATATATATATATATATATATATATATATATATTAAATTCATTAAAGGCACAATGCTTAAAAAAATGTAAAATAAAATAAAATCCCACAAAATATATTTTTTTAAAGCAAATATATAATTTCTTATTTACTTTGTTTGATTGTGGAGTGAAATATGACTCAGGCTCATTGTTGGCAGGTTTGTAGAAATTCACTCCAGGGTGTGGTCGTCCTCTTTGCCCATACAAATGATCCCTCATTTGGCAAACATCAGCTATGAAAACTGTTAACAAGCACGGCCCAGACACACATCAGCATTCCTAAATTTTCCTCCCAACACTGTGAATCCATCCAAACGAAGCAGAAGATCAGGCTAATCTATGTGCTGGGATATTTTTGCCTCCTTCTCCAGAAAATGTGCAATTTGGTCAGGCACAAAAAAGAGAGGCAGAGAGAGAGAGGGGGAAAAAAATTGAGCAGACCCTTCCAAGCAATAAATCATTGGATTGCTCGTGACACTCATACAATACGGATATAGTGTTAACTGCAAGAGTGAGACAGGGCTCCTTGGCCCTCTGGGGTGACCTTGCCTGGCTGCCGTAATCTATCATTCTGACACCGGACACACTGGTTTTGTTTAATATTACACTATTGGCATATACAGTAAACACAATGCAAAGAAAATTTAGACACAGACATGAGGTGAGACAAGAGGAGGTACATGTGTACACAGAAGGATAGAACCATTGTGTTGTCAAGCCCGTGCTAACTTTATTTCACAGGGTTTCAAGGTGCACTGTTATGCGGCCGGCGTTCTGTTTTATTGGCTTAAATTGCATTCGACGGCTTATTCTATTGCAGTAAGAGGCCAGTAATGTAAATCAAATGCATAATGTGTGTCTTTGTGAATGTTTGGCGGGGAAACGTGTCACATTTGCAGTGTCCTAAATGAAATCTCACCAATTTAAGAGGAAGAAACAGGGCGGTTCAAGTTCACCAGTCTGGTCTGACACCCAGGGTCCATAAATAATGCATTTTGGGGTGACCATTCATTCTTCTTTATGTCACATACACATACAAATAAATTATTGTTATTCACAATTTGACAGACACACACAATCCACCCAATCACTGGATGAGTCTGTTTGAAACAGCAGTGTGGGTGTGAATAAACTCAAAATCAAATACATTTATGGTAAAAAGCAGCAGCTGTGGTTTCCAGAAATTTACTGTAAAATATACTGTAGAAACATTAAATATTTTATAGACATAAATTACATTTACAGTAAAAAAAAATGCATTTCATTATCTGAAATAATGTTATAACAAATTTAAACATGTTTTTCCTTTATAATATACTTAGCACAGGTTGAATCAAAATTCATAACAAGTAACTTCTCCACAAACTAAAGTAAATGCTTGTGTGTGTGTGTGTGTGTGTGTGTGTGTGTGTGTGTGTGTGTGTGTGTGTGTGTACACATTTGCGTGTGCACACACACACACACGCATATATATAAGATATACATACAAATACAAAGACACTAAAATAATGCAATAAACGTTAATTTAACCACTATATGAGATGTAATATAAAACCCTCATGTACATAACTGATAACAAAAAAAGAAGAAACAGTGATAAACCATCAAATGTGAAGTAACGCAAATGCCAATTCACAGTTTTTCCATAGGGAATTAAAATATAACTTATTTCAAAAAAGGCAGGTTTTCATAAAACACATCTTTTTCACAAATTTTTTTTTTTACCATATCTGTTTCTAAAACTCATCTTTTTCACAAAGTTTGTAACATTTGTAGTCATTCAGATGAAATAATGTTGGTTTTTAAAAAGAGTGAGTCATTACTTTTGCTTAAATTGACTTATTGTACATCTTATCCATTTTCATAGAACTATTGTTGCTCAAGCCACCTTTCTTTTCTGTTTCCCGACTTTTCAACAAGCTCATACAACAAGCACAGTGCATCTATATGTGGTGTGCAGTTGTGTGTAACAGATGGGATAAGTGGCGCGCTCTTCTCATCAGCTAAGCTCAGGTAAGGTCCCAGAGAACAAGGCGGATAAAGACGGCGTTCACGGCTAGCGAGCCGCTCCGCCACTGTGACACAAACGCATCCGAGCAACAATTCGAGGTGTGACTCAACACCCAAAACAGCCCTTTTTATCCAAACGAGAGCATGCGGCCTGGGCACCAAAGCCAACACAGAGGCTGAGGTGTGAATTTCCCCATGTACAGGGAGGTCAGCGGCAATCTTTAGAATCCGTGGCCGGTGTTTCTTGGCTGTTTTTGTTTTGTGTGATTATGTACTACCCGCTGGAAAGTTGCTTATTTCTGTGTGTAAATTGGATGTAGTATTCTTTGCATAATGGCGCCCCAGGCATAGTGTGTGAGGTATTGATTGTGTTGTATGCAAGAAGAGACAGCAAGATGATTCTTGGAAGGTGAAACAGTCTGGAAAAAAAAGAAAAAAAAACAGAAAACAGAGCAACTATAGTGTTAGGAAGAAGAAAAAAAAATCCTCATGGAGTTGTGAAGAAAGCAACTAAACAACAAACTGTGCTGTTACAGGTAGTGTGTCGTGTCAGAAAGATGCAGAGAAGGAAAGAGGGAAGTAAAACAAAAGCAAAAACACTTATGATTTCTTTTCAGATCATAGGTCTTTTTGAGATACTTTATGTGCACACTAGAGACTGGTTTCTTTTAGGTAAGTTCTTTATTTATTTTTTTAATTTTTTTATTTTTTTATTTTTTAAATCCCATGTTAAACCAACGTTTTGTCATTAAGTTCTGGTATGGTTCATCTCATTCCTTCCTGGACTAATATAGTCCTAAAGATACTTAGATGTGCACACTAAGGAACTGTTTTACCTTTTCGTATTTTATTTTTATTTTATTTAATATTTTTATTAAATATTATTGTTATTAATACATTTAAACCAACATTTTTGTCATTACGTTCTGGTAATGGTTCCATCTGGCATTCTGATGTACTACTATAGTCCTAAAATAACATATAAAGTTTCCCTTAGTGCTACACCTCAGATATCATCTGCCTGATGCATATTTGCAACGTTAACTGTATACGCTTTTTGATCTGGTAAGTCTTAATCTGATTGGCTGACTTCATGCAACTATCCATGAATACGGACATTTTTTTTTTTTTTTGTTTTTTGTATCACATACACATTGACAAAAAGTTTACAAGTTGACTTTAATGAGGCATTTTCGTTTTCTAGATACTTACTAGGTAGCCACAAGCAGAAGTTATTTTTATGTATCGATTCACCAGTTTCTTCTGTGTGCATTATTTACTTGGCATATGTTTTGTTTAGGTCTGATTTGGGAGCATGCAATCTGAATTTAATTGTTAGAGGAGCAATGCTGGGTTGCCTCAAAATAATTCAAAGACAATAAAATAGACATAGCTTTTAATTGTGTGGTTATATGCTGTTTTTGCAGTCAAGACCAAACATAGTGTTGTTTGACACTCGGATTGCATTACTCTTATTTATCAAAAAATCCTTTTTAAAATGAGTTCAGAACTTATTAAGTTTGAAGCATTCTACTCTACCAAATACTTTTCCTCATTTCTGAATTCAATTTGTAGGGAAACTCTTACTGTTGCTTTGCATACTTCTGGTTTTGTGAGACTTGCATGCAGGTTTTAACAGTTTCACTAGGATATTCAAATGCTGACTTAGGTTAAGCTTCAGATACTGACATAGAGGTTTTAGATGTATAAGATATACTTAAAGAATAAAAAAAAATGACTGAAAAAAAAATAGTGTGTTTTTTGAGGGATGCTTCCGTCTTAAAATAAGTTTTGGAATGTAACTGTCAAAGAATCAGAACTATAATCGAAACAATCATTAATGATTCCCAGCCCTGATGCGCATACAAGGCAATAAAGAACACTCACCGATTCATTTTGTATTGGTTCTTAAACCTATTTAAGATAAAACTGTTTAGAAGTCTTGTTGTTCCGACCAAACATGCCGAAAAAAAAAGTCCTATGCTGAGTTGCTGCCCATATTACATCTGGTTCTCTTGAGAGGGCATCACTTTGCGATTGGCCTATAGTGGCTGTTGACAACCCCAATTGAATAAAAATCTTGCATGCATGGTGCACATTTTCAAACATAAATGTTTTATTTTGTCTCAATTGTTCCTGCTCGTACTCTCTCTCTTCTCTGTTGTTTCAAAGGCGTATTGATTCGCCCGTTTTTATGAAATCTATAACACCAATTGAACTTTGATGGAGGTTCCATGACAGCAGTCACAAGTGTCAGCCTCGCACACGAGATGCATTTGTGGCTGTGTTATTTTCTCTCATGAGTAATGACAAGTCCACAAAATCCAATATATATACTGACTGTCTTCATTCACCCCCCCCCCCCCCCCCCCCCCCCCCCCCTTCACTTCGCCGTAGAGACTGTAAGTCTTTCACGCCCGCTAGAGCTGGTGAGGAACATGATGAATATTCATGAAACTGATGTTGTAGAAGTGACACCTAAAATGACTTTGAAGAAAAAAACAAAAAAAAAAAACTTTTACCAAGTTTACCCCCCTTTACCTCTCTCTACTTTTTTTGGGGGGTATGGGAAGCAGACTTTGTTATCTGTCAATGATTTTGAAGAAAGAGATGGTTTTGAAAAGAAGACCTCCTCTGGCGAGAAGGAAACGAGAAGACATACTCCTCTACCCTACCTTCCATAGTGTCCTTAATACGGGCAAGGTTTGCCTCTTCAAAGACGCACTACAAACCGGCGGGGCTGCGCACTTCTTCACAGGCCAACTCATAAATTTGTGAGAATTCAAACAATCTGTGTGTCAGGCAAGCAGATGAACTTCAATAGATGTGCTCCAATCGTCATGTCTGTTACCAGATTGAGAATCCAAGCGCCCTTTTTTTAACTCCGAAAAATTATGGAAAAGACTATTGATCCGGGCTGCTCACCCAACCACCTGTGGTATAAAACCAGTGGGGGGGGTGTGCTTGTGTGAGACGGTTCATGGATAAGCTGCATCACTGATGTCTGGATTTCCACCCATGCAGTGCAGATACATCACTGTAGTTCAACCACAGAGGTTAAGGGATGGTTTGGTCAGATAGTTCTTCCCTTTTTTTTTTGTATTTTTTAGGCTCATTTTTGTCCCTCATTTTCCCATATATTTTCCTATATACACAGTGCCCTCCATAAAGTATTGGGAACAGTAAAAGACAAACTTGTTCTTTTTGCCATGGAGGTCCAAGAAATCTGTAAATATGATTAAAGAGGCATATGAACAAAACTACAGCCAATGTGGTCATAATTTTAAAGATGTTTTAACCACTATGAAGATCAGCACTTTTCAGAGTTTCATCTCCCTATAACTGATGTGAGCATAAGTATTGCGTAGGCAGTTGCGTCACAGGTCTTTCTAAATTTCAGCTGTGTGTCCTGATTGTTGCATTAATTCTTCAGATATCTAAAAGCAGGGGAATGTGTCTTTCAGTTATCCATTACCCTTATTGGTTACTTCTGCATTCTAAGTCTTCTTGGCATTCGATTGATGACACACACAAACCAGGAATGAAGACGAGGAAGCAGCCTCATGAAAGAAAAGCAAGCAATTTGGATGCTAAAAGAAAAGAGAAGTCAATAGAACTATATTGAAAACAAAAGGCATGGAGAATCAAGCGTTTGGGAAACTACCGACGACATCAGCAAACCAGACGACGACCTGAATCGGCTGAGAAAAAAGACAAACAACAGTACGTTGATGACAGACAAATCATAAAGTAAAGCTGTGAAAAATGACCCCTAAAATACATGTCCTGTAAAATCATGATTTCAACAACCTCTGAACCTGAAGCTGTGGTGATGCTCTGTCAATCGACCGTCCGCAGTGAGAATTTGACACAGATTAAACAGTACGGCTACACGACAGCAGAAATGCAAACCTCTGATCACACACCAAAACAAATAGAAAGGCAAGATTCTTCACAAATGTGAACCACTAGAGTTTTGGAACTTAGTTGATGGATCGATGAGACAAAGATTAACCTTTTATCTACGTGATTGAAAGCAAAAGAGTGGAGAAAAAAGAGAACTGCAAATGATCCTAAGCATACAACCTCCCTCTGTAAAGCTTGGGTGATGTGGTGTCATGGCATGGGCATGCATGGCTGTCTCTAAAACAGGACCTCTTCATTTTAACGATGACTTAATGTAGTGCTTGCAGTAGCATAATTGCATTTGGAAGGGTACAAAAATCATCTTGGCTACCAATATTCAAGAAAAGATGCCACCAAACTCATTAGAAAAAAGCACTTCGTATTGGATCATGACAATGACCCAAAACACCCTGCAGTTCAGTCAAAGGACTTTATCAGGCAACGAAATGTAAAGTCTTAGATTGCCCCAAAATCAATCTCCAGATGTACAGTCTGGATGAACATTAATTTCACCAGCTGAAATGAGCAGACTGAAGACAGAAACTTCCTAAACAAGCAACAGTTGGAAATTGGCCTGCATTAAATTTCTGGGGGAAAGCATTTCAAAGCATACGACCAAGAGTCCGGTGATCTCTATGGTGTTGCAGACTCACTTGCTCTGATTGCATGCAAGGGTGATCTGTAACTAATATTAGCTTTCTTTACCCCTTTTACATCTGCCTTTAATTCAACTGTTTTCCAATACTAGATGCCCACATCAAAAAAGTGGGATGAACTCTAAAAATGCTGTCCTTATTATATTTGGTAAAACATGTTTGTGTCCGAAAGACCTAATAATAAAACATGTGACCCACATCTGTAGTTTTTTGTCAGCATATTCATCTTTTAATATATTTTGCAATCTATTGCCAAGTCTTGACGCCACAGGCAGAGAAAGCAGATTTGTCTTTACTGTTCAACAGGCCTGTAATAAAAAAAGGGTAAAGTAGTTTCACTTTCCAAAATTTTTTATTTGCTATTAATTTTACTCACGCCTCGTCCATCCAAAGATATGGTTTTAATCAGAACAGTAAAGAAGATTTTTTAGTTTTGAAACCATAGTCCTTTCGTGATTCGTAAATGCTGAGTCAGCGGTTTTACCCCGAACTTTAAGAGTCAAAAAAGCATATCAGGGCAACACAAAAATTAATACCTGTGGGCTGCTGACGATATATTGAGTCTTATGAAGTGAAAACGATCCGGATCCTTTGCAGGAAACTGAACATTACTTACAACATGGATTACCTGTACAACCCAGAGCCCTCAGGCAATGGGGAAATCTGATTCGTTATCTGTCGAATTGTTTGTTTTTGTTTTTGTTTTTTTTTGGGACAGTTTGTTCTCAATGAACTGGTTCAAATAACCGATTAACCTAGTTTCTTGTTTGTATCACACAGTTGAACCATGGTGTGACGTACAGGTAATTTCTATTTATTAAAAGCACCCAATAATGGATGTGAATGCAGGTGTTTTACAAAGCAATATAAAGTGAATCAACTTCACCTCACCTTTTAACATAAGTAAAAACCACCGATACAACATAATTTCATTCCTCCATTTTTTTTTATGGTTCACCAGGCAAATCCCAGTTAGTAACAGCACACTTTGTAAATCACATCAGATTTAAGGTATCCTTTATTCATATCTGTAAGCAACACCAGTTTGGAGCCATGCCACCTATGAACCCAAGACGTGAAAGCAATTCTGAGAAAAACTACCAAAACCAGCGATTATGAACCTGTGAAACAATGAGATTTAGATGAATATTGCTAGTATATAAATAATGAAGTATAATTTCACTTATGTTTTCGTTTTGTTTTCTACACGGAGTAACGTTCCCCTCTCACCGCCCCACCTCCCCTTTCCCCCTCCGTCATTTTCACCCCCTTCCTCCCCCCCCTTCCCACGTACATCGTCTACCACTCTCCATCCCGCACATCCTCATCCTCAGAAAAGCTTTCTGTTGTATCGTCTAGGTCATCCACATCAGAACTTCCAGACACTCTTTCAATTACTTAGAACTACAATACTGACATTTGCCGTACCCTTTATCTGGAGATCTTTAATCAATGCTGACTTGAGGGGAACAGGGAAAAGTCTGCTTTGACTTTTAATATCTCCACCACGGTAAAGGTGAATGTGAAACATTTATGAATATCTGTAATGGAGGTAGAGGAGGCTTGAATGAGACTTTCCTTCGCTGTCAGACAAAGGCATCCTTGTGTCCTTTGCCTTTCCGTGTTTTCACTCATGTTTCCATAATATGAATAGTTAAACTCGGCAGATATAACAGAACTCACTCGTCCATAAGGGTAAAGATTAATACTTTCACTGCGTACTTCTGACCTTAATTCTCCTTATATCTGCAACATTTAAGCTTCAAAAGGGCACCGTGAGATTTTTTTAAATGGCCATTTTAAGCAGAATTCCGAGTACATAATAAGGCACCCTGAAAATGAATTATGATTATTATTGTTATTTTTGTCAATTTGATCAGCCGCTCATGTCATAATCTAATCTTATGTATATACTACTACTACTACTACTACACTACTACCCTACTTAAACCCTACAAAAAAAAACAACAACACCTATAATACTACATCATATATAACCTTTATATTAAAACAGTTTGTAATAATTCTAATTAGAATTAGGTTATTTCTTTATTTATTTCTTTATTTTATGTGGGATCTCACTGCAATTATATTGTGTGCGAATTTGGCTCCATAATAAAATTTTATTTGTAATATTATTTCACTATTAATCATTATTAATTTTGCTTATGTTAATTGCAATTGTGCTTTTCATTTTATTTTTAATTGATTTAGAATATAATTTTATTGTAATCATTAATTACTATGAATTACTTTTAAATACTTTTATCATAATGTATCATTTTCGTAATTATTAAATAGATATTACACAATCATGTTTTCCAAATGTTTTATAATTTATTGACTGGTCGCCTTAATGACTTTTTCATTCTGTTGCTGAGTATTCTATATTCCTTACCTTTGTGGGTTCAGATTTAAACAAAAAAAATAAATATAATAATGTTGAGATTAACATCCCCCCTCCCTATTTTTGTTGGGGAATAACTCTGGGAAAAAGAAATGTGTTTTAAATGTTTAATCAAACTTCAAAGTGCTAGTTAACTTATTAAATATTCTGACTGGCAGTGTTAAACACCAACAGTCCTTCTCTCGCTCCCTCCCGTACAGGGCTCCCTTTTGAGTTTGCCCATCAGCGCTGTTGTTTTTTTTTTTTAAGATTGGTTTTTAAATCACTGTCATCTCCTCTCAAATGTTATCCACAACTCTCTGTTCTCGGCCGCTCTCTCTGAAGTCGATTACACAAACGCAATGCCTGAATTAACAGGTAATGGCCACAAATAGATATTCATGTGTCATGGCCACTCGACTGCATTTGATCTGTGTGCGGTTTATACCCAGCATAGAGGTTTTATTCCACCGTGAAGACTGATGAGTGGGTCATTCCCCCTGGTCACTTATTATGTTGCACAACTTGCCGGGATTCTACAAGAAGTAAAGGTGTATCCGTTACCAGGAGGGTTATGGCTTAATTCCGTTTATCACTCCGCAGAGCCGACACAAGGTGACACATGTTGTATTGTTGGCCTGGTCATGGCTGCATTTGTCCCGACATAATAAAAACCGCGCACAATTTCATGGCTTATCGTTTTCGGTGTCATGGAGCTTGATGCGTGTATTTTTATTTCATGTTGGAGGAAAAGCTTGGGCCTGTCAAAACCAGTGTGCTTTATTTTCTTAAAGTCACCATAAATTACAATTTATTTTATTTTAATGGGAGAGTTTACTACCTAAATAAAAATGTATGTTATGTGCTCAACCTCAAGACTTAGATTTAGTTTTATGCAATTTGCTTCATATTGCGGAGACAACTAAAGCAAGGCCTTCAAAACCAGTGCACGTTTTTTTTTTTACTTTTTGTCTTATACAAATCAACATCCTTGAAATCACAATTTTGTTTTATTTTAAAGGAAAATTCCTGATCCTTAGTGCTTTTGTATAATAAAAAGTAGAGTGCAGATTTCTGCTTTGTTTTTGAAGAAATAATCTTCAAATTAAAATTGCCATTATTTGCTCACCAGTTATAACAATTTATTTGTATGCAATTAGTTTCATAATATAAATTATATATATATATATATAAAATATATATAATTATATATATATATATATATATATATATAGATAAATATATATTATATATATATACACACATACACAGTTTTCTAAGTGTATTTATTGGTATTCGAAGGGTAATTTTGTTATTATTGGTTATATAATATATATATATAGATAATATATAATAGGATAAATTATATATAATATATAATATGTATATAGTATTATATATTATCAGAAATTATTCATCATTATTATTTTTCATAACCAGTTGCCTCTTTATTTTTGCCTCTATTCACCTGCCGCTTTTTCCACTTACATTTTTTTTTTGCTGGTGTAAATCATTCTGAATACTGTTTGATGTTGACACATGTGACGTCAGACGTCTCAGGAAAAATTGCTTTTTTTATTTATAAGTTTATAGTCCCTGCACATCCACGCCCAGATAGGAGAGAGTAGTTTAAATTATAACAACCACTTCACCCTTTAGTGTTACATAACAGCTTAAATTAATTTTCTGCATCAATTTCCCTCAAGTAACATTGGTCTCAAAGGGTTGCCAGAACAGCTGTTTTCCAATCATTCTCTATGCGGTATTGGTAATGAAATAATGTTGTTATATACAGCTGCATTTTTTTGATAAATATATTAGTCAACGGACACACACCAAATTCCTCTCAGGTGGCTCTAATCCATCTTTGTAATTCAGCAAATATCTTGAACAGAGTTTTTTTTTTTTTCGCTCTGAGGCTGCTGGGATGAAAGATTGGACCCGCTGGATGTTGTTTATTGGACCTTGTTTTGGGAAAGGATTGCACAAGACCAGTACCTCGCTCCTCTAAATAAATAAGGTTTTTAAAAAAAAATAAAAGTGTCCACTATTATGAGAAATTTTACAACCGCTGGAGTTAACACACGGGCCGGTCATTATCATACTATTGTAATGCTACATGTAAGCTGTAGTCCTTACTTCATAACTGTAACAGTAATACTTAAGAAAAAAAAAAAAAAAATAATAAGGTGAAGTTTAATTTTTGCAACCAAATTATATGTGCTTCAGGCACTGTACAAGAATTGAATGAAAATCACTGTGAGTGTTTCCTGTGTGGCCTCTTGCATCGTGAACTACTGACACTTTCTTTCAGTTGTTGATGACGACTTTATCGTTTATTACATTTTGTCAGCAATGCGTTAATGATTTTGATTTATTTTGAACCTTAAAAGTATGAGTATATTATACATCTTTTTTTTCCCTCTACTATCACAAGTCAGAGCTAAAACGAAGTGCAAAATCAGAGTCAATCAGCTATGAAAAGTTTCATTTTTATTCAATGTGTTTATTGTTAAAAAAAAGTACCTTTTAGGAGTGACTGAAACAAAGTGTGCCAACCCCGAACCCCAAGACTGGTTGTTTACACAAAGTTGCATGTTTAAGCAATCAAGTGTATTATCAAAAAGTGTGACAAAACAGGGGGGGTTTGCATCATATTTCAGTGAAATTGCCTCATTATTATTTTTGCCAATATTGAAGTTATGTATCGTTGACTGTTCATTAAATATCGCAGAAATGATCAACATTCGGGCCCGGTTCTCTCCTTGGGGCCTCTGCTGACCAATCCTAATGATGTTTTTTTTTAATGACTGATCCCATTCTCTCAGGAATTTACCCTAATTTAAGAACCATCTTTGGGATGATTAATATTTTTATAGCTTTCAGAGAATCCAGGTAAAGATATTCAGAGTTTTTTACAAGTTTGTTATTTCAGTGGAAAAAAAAAAAAAAAAGCCGAAATAAAAACATGTTAAATCATGTAAACCGCTGAATTTACTTCCATTCTTCCATTAAATTATTAGTGTGATGTAAAAAAAAAATAATAAATAAATAAATAATTAATAATAGTTTTGAAATAATAATAAATTTAATTAAATTAAAATAATATAAAAGAATCAATTAAAATCATACATAGAATAATAATGTACAAAACGTCCGGGCTGTTCTAATTTTCAAATGTCTGAAATCTAATTTGCATACAGTGATATTTAATTAAATTCAGGTTAATTTCATTAATACCTTGACTTGGCAAAGGATAAACACACATGCCAACCGTATTATGAATCCTCATGTTTATTCATTCATGATTTTTGCATGTGAAAGTCAGCAGGTCAAGTGTTAAACAAGTGACATGACAGGATCTTATAATAAAAGTAAAACTTTTCCTGTATATTTGGCGTAACTTTGAACATAGGGCTTTGTGTTTTATTTTGAACACAGCTCATAATACAAATATTGTAATTGCAAACAGCAGTTAGAATAAAAACACTGTCTAATTATAAGCTATCACACAACATGATTATATATTAATATACAAATTATTATTATTATTATTATTATATTATTATTATTATTATTATTATTTTATTATTATTATATATTATTAGTAGTTTAAGACCATGAATGTGCATGTTAATAGGTTTAATTTGGATTTTCTTGCTTTAGAGAAATGTAGGCCAGCATGCTAAAATAGAAAAAGTTTTACATTAAAAATTAATGCAAAATATTTTTGACTGTGTAAGGTGAGGTGTTGTAAAGGCAGCTCCACAATTACAAATCAAGTCGGTTATGTCTCATTTTCCACTGTAAGTGCATTTATATCAATTTTTAGTTACTGTTTTACAAAACTGAGGGCACCTAGTTGAAATATTTTTCTGTAAAAGTGAAGTTTTTTAAAAATTTCCATTTTTACGTTTTTACATCATTTGTAATAATTTTAGTCAACTTTGAGCAGGATACAACAGTCATTAAAAGTAAATGACAAAAAAAATCCTTGGCATAAACCCTGTTTTTTTAATCACCTCTTATTTTAACTGCAAAATTTAAATAATTTTTGTACTTTTTTAAAAAATTGTCACACTTCAGAACTAATAAAATAAACTCATGACATTAAAAAGCTGACTAAAAGGGCTGGAAAACTATATATATATATATATATATATATATATATATATATATATATATATCTATATTATATATATATATATATATATATATATATATATATTCCTTTTTTCTGTCAAAATGGCAAATATTACAAATTGCAAACATATGCAAAATTATACAGGCCTTTATATACTGTTGGCATACATGAAATCATTGTGTTCAATGTTTAACCAGCGCCCAGCTGCATAAACATCCCCGTCAGCTTGCTGATGAACCATTCTAATTAAAATAAGAGACAATGCTTGCGTCCAAGGTGCTCCTGGAGATAAAGGGCGCCAATTTATGCCATTCAGCGGTTTTGAAACTGCGCGGTTAATGAGCTCATCGATTACAGGAGCAGTGAGGTGGAAGAGGATTTAGAGCGCGACAGAGACCGCCACCGATGCTCTTCAGGGGGGAACAGAGCCGGGGTAAGAGGGGACGTGGGCATTTTTGAGAGACAGGGGTCCATCTTGTGGTAATTAGAATCGCTGGCCCATGCAGCCCCCCTTTGAAGCAAAGATGAGGAGAGCACTGAGGATGAACACCGCTCTTCAGAAGCAATCCTCATACCGGTCAAGGCCGCAAACCAGCAGGTTATGCATTTATTATTGCCATTAATGCATCTCTAATACGCCCACTGTTTATATTCATGAATACTCTGTATTAATCCAGACAGGGTCATGCGTGAATTGAACACACAGCACTTTCACCTTTTCAATTTGAGTCTGTATCTGAAAGTGAGTTTGTGTATGTATAGGAGGAAATTAATTAAGCAAGAAGTTCATGCCAGTCAAATTTTCGGTTGTTGGCGGAGTCTATTCCTTGTTTTTTTCATCTATTCAAAAGCAGCTCTTCAGACGGGATTATGTACTAGATTATGTTTGAGTTTATGATTATTGACAGGTCATTTTCATCTTCTGGTTTGGATGGGCTTGTTTATAGTTATTGCAGAAGTTGGAGTATCTGTTGTCTTGTTGTGGGTTGCGTTACAAAAGGTTCATGTGCTACCAATCTGTTTGCATTTATTTTATTGTTATTATATTTTATGTAATTTTTTTTTTATTTTTTTCAATTCAATAATTTTTAGACTTGATATGATGCCAGCCGCTAAATAAATCCATAATGAGAATGGATTGCACCCAACCAGTTTGCGGCAACATAACATTGTGTTTTATCTCTGGAGATACAAACCACACAAATTATTCTTTTTGCTTATTTATGCTCTTATTATGGCTGAAAGATCTCTTATGTCGTAATTTATTTGTAGTGGGCGTCGCCACACGCAGAACAAAAGGACTGAACTTGGACATAAGTTCTCATAAACATTACAAATGTATTGATAGTATGAGTTAAAGACTCTTCCACTTGTGCAACACATATGCGCTTGAAAAATGTCTTATTTACTTCATTTTTGAGATTCTTAATTAGCACCATTGTTTTAAGGATAAGAAATTAAATAACAAAAAATAATAACTAAATAAATATTTAGGGTAAGATGATGACCGTCTGTTTTTTGAAAGCAGATAAGGAAATATATTTATATATTTAATTCTGATGCATTTTGATTATTTTTCATAGTTGATGAGGACTATTTACATATTTTTTTCTTGAAATTGCTTAAAATATTGTGTGTGAAAATGTGTTTATGGGCAAATATAATAATATTCATATAAATAATATAGGTATTAATATCTTGACGGACATTAAAATGACCTCTCCTTTTTGAATTGCCCAAACCAAAAATAAAACTTTTCAGATTTTCTTAGAAGACATTGATATTGACGTAAATGCCTTTGTGCATTGTTTGATTATTTGTTCAGAATTGACTTTTTTATTATGATATATTGTGCGGCTTTATTCCTTTAGATGTGACAACGTATAGAGAATTTTGCATCCATCATGTGAGTTTAGGCAGTTTATATTTGATAATACAGTGAATGCCAGGTTTCTGTTTTCTTATTCTCTCTCTTCCTTCTCATTACATTCTCCATATGTTCCTGGACGTCCATGCTGAAAAATTGATCTGTTTCCTCCCTTTGTAGACTTCGTTGTGCCAACATCTCGTGTGTGAGACATAAACAAACAATCTCGCCAACAATAATGAGACTTATCACTCACCGTCACCCTGTCAATCTTTTGAGGACTAAATTATATTATTTCGCTGTCCTGAGCCATTATTGGAACTCAGAAAACAAGATGCTTTTTTTTGGCTCGGATAATTCCACTCCTGGCCATTTTTATGGATGACATGAGAGTCCATACAAGATGTTTACCGTCTGGATTTCAGCCCCTGTGATTTATTTCATCGCCTGCATCCAGATATTATTTTCGAGATGGAAAAAAAACAAAGCAAAATGCATGTGCGGATGGTGTGTTTCCCTCTCTCTGCCCACTCCATAAGTTTTCCAGGGCTTCTGTTATTTTAACAATACTCTTTATCTCTGTTTGGGTCTAACGGGACTTAATGAGTTAATCAGTAAGCACTGGGAGAGGGGAAAATTCTTTCCTTACACTAACTGACCTATGTGACCCATACATGTTCATTTTACATTAAGGGGCGCTTTAGCGGGATAATTTACCCCAGCCATCAATTTTGCTCTCAACCACTAACAATGACCAGGTCCTTTTTTCACTATGTTCCCATCCAATTTAAATAAGACTGCTCCATCCAGTATATGCCGTCTTTGAATGCGCGTATTTTCCTTTTATCTATGCACACACGGTTAGTTTAATGTATCTGTTTGTTTGTGATTTTTTTACAATAAATGCTCATTCCATGAATCAAAACAGAGGGCCAGGCTTGTTATGTTGTTTTATTTTCAAGAGCTGGCATATTATCCTGGCACAAACAAAAAAAAATATTTCTTTTTATTTGTAAACCTCACTGGCAATTTTAATAAAGGGGTCAATTATCATAATAGTATTTTTATATTTTATTTTTATTTATTTTTTTTTTTGAGGTCCACTTTTAGATTTTGTGTTAGTTTATTTGCACCAAAAGCACGTTATGATTTTTTTAATTGACTATTTTCCCACTATATCTTTTTTTGACAGTTAAACTTTGAGCATTAATTAACATTTGATTATGTTCTGCTGTTCCTTTTTAAAGTCAACATGAAACTGTACGGCTACACATTATTATGTTGCTGTAATGATATATTTCTTACTTCTTTCTAACTTTGGTAATTGGTTTAATGATCAGTATATTATGGTTTTTTACTCACAATATTACATTATGTATATTAAGATATTATGCATGGATTTTTTGATGATTCCAAACATGCATTTATAAGAACTAGAAGAGTAAACTTTTGATTTCATGTTGTTTTATTTCACATTTGGATTAGTAACATGTTTTTTTTTTTGTTTTTTTTTGTCTAGTATTTGGGGTTGCATCTTATTCTGATCTTTTTAAAAATAGCTCTTTTTGGCAAGATTGCCAATTTTACGGTGACTATTTTCACAAACCACTATGCTTGGTAATATAAGTTCATAATCCAAATTTAACCATTCACAATTGCCCACCCAATGAGATTAGCGTTGGAGCATTCAAGAGCATTAACTGCATCTGACAGAGAATAAGAACCTGGTTTTGAAAAAAAAAAAATGTTGTGAGGTTTCAATATGCCTGGACACATTCACATAACTGGGTTCTGCTTAGTAATGTATTTTATGAACCGAATTTAGACTGCCTCATATATTACCAGGGCCATCTTGCAACTAATCAGAAATTATATATTTATTATAAATTATTTTATAATGCTATGTTTTTTTAACTGTTTCCATATTTTCCCATTTGCAATGCACTCATCTTTTATATCCCTAAAGGATGAAATGAAAAAGTACATATGACCCCCTTAAAAGTCAAATGGTCTGCATTTGAAATGGATACTACATTTCAGTAGCATTAACTTTATACGACAGAAAAGTAGAGGCCCAATGTGCAAAAACAGCTCCTATGCAAATTTGCATTTTGCTCAGGACAGATTAACAATACAGGCCATTTAAAGTTTATGAGTCCGTTAAGGCTGTTTTTGGTTGTCAAGAGAAATGTTGGCAATCAACCAGAATTATAGAGTTGGACGATCCTTTTTTTATAGTTTCTGGGATTAAACAAATTGTCCATTATTTTTCATATCGCAATGAACCTTTTTGGGGGGTGGCAAAAGATTAGGAATAAGTAGTTTTCATGTGATTTGACCCCTTTAAAGGTGAAATGTTCTGCAGCCACGCTTTATGGTGTTTTAAGCTGCAAACTTTTGTTTATTTTATATATGAACTCCTGTATCTCAAAACATTAAGGAAAAATATTTTTTTTATGTGATTTGACCCATATGGTTGAAATGTTCTGCAATTAAACGGATACTAAAGTTCAAACGTATGAATTGCATGTGACTAAGAAGTAAAAAAACTGTGTTATTGCGACAAAACAATATGCTTATAAAATATATTAAAAATGTTCTGCACTGAAAACTGCAAACTAAAGTTTAAGCCACACAAGCTGAATATGACAGAGGAAGTACAAAGCACCATTAATCTAAAAAATAATAAATAAATAAAAATACAAATAAAAAATAAAAAAACTAATAAATCAATGGTCTTAACTGTTTTTTTGTGCCACCGCTTGCAGCTCTGACTGATTTTGGCAGTACAGATGTACTCCTACAAAATCAGGTACAATATGGGCACCACAATAAGAACTGTAAAAAGACTTGACCTCTCAGGTCTGACGCCGCCCGGTCCTCTCTGTTTTCCCACAAGGCCATTCCAGCCACTCTCCTGCCAACATTTAATACTTTCCTGTAATACATGCGGTTGGGCAGGAAGTTGCAACCGTTGACCGTAAGGCCGCTTTAGTCGAGAGCATGAAAGGAAACCCTTTGGCCAAGTTTGGCGATCATAAGTAATCTACAACGCTTTTCATCCCGCCATGGTTTTCCCGTGCTGCTCATCTCTATATTGTGTTTCCAACGCTTTGCAGTTGACGAGTTTTAATGTGTGTGTTTTAATTTGAATGTGTGGTGTGCTCTGGTGACGGGATGGGGTGGCTGAGGCCTGAGGCAGTGTGGCAGATTCACAGCGCGTGTCTTACTGCAGCTGTATGGGGCAACTAATGGCTAGCAGGGACCCACCGAGGTCTCGCTGAGCTAATACCGTGCTTCCTCCATCACCAAACACGCCAAGCCCTGACACACACACCCACAAACACGACATTTTTACTATGCCGGACAACATTGAAAGCTTCTCCTCACCCCCAATAACCCTCAATACAAGCAATAAACCTCAATACACCGAATACATCAACACTCTTACTAAAGAATGTGCAAACTTGCACCCGACGGCAGTAGCCGCACTTTTGTACCTGATCTAACGGAAAAGGGTGCATCATTAGTGTATATTACGCTGGTAAAAAAATACATTTTGTGTAACTGTATAGTAAACAAAATTTATTTGGACAAGGAATTAGATAGATCGATAGATAGATAGATAGATAGATGATCTATAGATAGATAATAGATAGACTAGATAGATTAGATAATATATAGTAGATAGATAATAGATAGATAGAATAGATTCGATAGATAGATAGATACTATTTTTTTTTCTAGTGTGGGAATATTCTGGGCTAATATTCCGGGTTGTAAAGTTTTTAAAAATCTTTAATAAACGCGCTTACATTATTTTTTCCTATTGAAACTTGCATAATAGTTGTCTGTAAAGCTGATGAAAGAGTATTTTGTACATAATGTCTTAGGTTTTTTTGGGTTCAATGGGCTTCCAATCTGATTTATCTATCTAATAGATATATATTGATACTATACTCAAAGACATGCACATAAAATTTAATTAATTTATTAATTTATTTATTTATTTCAAGGAAAACAATTATCTTATTTACTATTTATTTATTAATAATTTATCTATTTATTGTATAATGTTTTATTTTATTGTTAGTTATTCATTTATTTATTTATTTATTTTATTTATTAGTTATTTATTATTTTTTAGTTATATTTTTTATTTTGCAAGAAAAGGAGGAACAGTCAAATTACCGTTGTGGTTAATTACCATTAGGCGCATGCTGCGGGATGGATTTAATATCCAGTTCAGTTCCTAAAATTAAGCAGAATTTAAACAGAATTAGAAAGAAAAAATTAATTTGAAATTCATTTTTAACCAGAAAAGTTTGTTAAGACACGACAAATGTTTGAAGTTTGAAGGTTTATTGATCTCTTTGAGATCAATAAATCATGACAGTTGATACAAACTAATACAAACTCATTGTTTTTCTTCTCGCATTCTCACTTGCTCCTCTGAAAGGTTGTGCGCTCTTAGGAAAGTCCAAAAATAATATACATGTGATAAGTCATTAGTCATTTCTTAGTCTGCATATGTTCACTTGACCTGCCGTATGTTAATGCATGCAACAATGGCCCCACATATACGCCCTTAATTATGCAGAACTTTAAGGCTCAATATAATTTAAACGGATGAGTTATAAAAAAAATTCGCGTCATTAGTGCAGAGGTGGAGTTCATGAGGAACGCTGGTGCGCTAGAGCTCCAATCACATAATTTTAATTGTAAAAATCTTATAACAATAAAAATAGATTCAATCAAGCTTTTCAAGTTTATTTGTATAGAGCTTTTCACGATACAAATAGTTTCAAAGCAGCTTTACAGAAAATTAAGTTTCTACAATATTTAGCAGTAGCTTATCAGTGGTGACTGTCAGTTTATGGACATATGGCAGAAATGAACGGAAAAATCAATTAAAGATGTAATCAAACAAACGATGAACACTATTAACAGCAATTATTATATGATGCAAACAAACTTATAGCAAAATTTAGTATTCTGTATGTTGTTTCAGGGGTGGCACCATCTGAGGTCCTCTGAGGGGTTGGCATCATCTCTTCTCAGGTGTTCTGGATCCAGACTGAAGCTTGTGTAAATCCTAGTTACCACGGGATGTAAAAAACAGAGAAACAAATAGAGACATAATTAGCGTAGCTGCTGTTCCAACCAAGTAAAATTAATTTGTTTAACCCAACTAAAGTATAATAATGCGCATTTGTTCAGATATAACTGCAGTCCAAAATTATAAGATGCATTATTTGAATGCTTGGCCAAAAAGATGAGTCTTTAATCTAGATTTAAACAGATGTGTCTGAACCCCGAACATTATCAGGAAGGCTATTCCAGAGTTTGGGAGCCAAATGCGAAAAAGCTCTCCCTCCTTTAGTGGACTTTGCTATCCTAGGTACTATCAAAAGTCCAGAGACAGTATCACACTAGAGACAGTTCACCAGTATGGAACAATAACTTGAGGACTTGCTTTCAGCACAGTTCTGGGCTCTCTATATTTTGCTGTATTTAAATACATTCCAAAAATTTCCAATATTTTCTCTATCAGTGCAGAAAATGTAAAAATTAAATAAATAAATAAATAAATAAATAAATAGTGCAAAGATAGATTAAAAAGTTGATGAATTCAGACAAAAACTTACAGCTAAGATCTTACTGCTCAAATGTATGTTTTATAAGTGCATGTTGCAAGTTTAGCTGCAGTCTGCAGTCTGTCCAGAGTTCCAGGCTCATGTCTCCAGTTACCCGCTGGGCACTGCCTGGCGATGGGCATCATCCGTTCAGATTCTGGGCTCTGGACCAGCAGTGGCTGCCAGGGCAGTTTACCCCCAACTGGACTCTAATACACTACAGTGCTTCATGGGGCAAGTAACTGTCTGTATACAAGGACGTAGATTTCATCCTGATTTTTATTTGTACTTTTAACACTTTTTAATATATATATATACACACACACACACACCATGGTATATGCATGTGATATAATAATACCATAATATATTATATATATATATATATATCTCTATATACAAACACACACACCATGGTATATGCATGTGATATAAAATACATAATAGTAATATAATAATAATAGTAAACTAAACTCCATTCATCCTCATCATACATTTAGGTGCCAGTTAATTATTATAATATTTATATAATTTGATACCGTCAGTATATTGCTATTAAGTAAATAGTTATACACTGTTAAATAAATAAATAAAAGGATGCATGCAATGCACAGATATATATTATATGTATGAGCTTTGGTAACACCACAGTTCTTTGTTCTGTATAATTGTCGTATCATGTCACCTAATTGATCTGAAGATCTTTAATGTCATTAGTAAGAGGTCAGGGACGGAAGCGGTACGTGCTTCTGTGTGTGTGTGTGTTGTGTCAGCCCAGGGCTGTGATGTTCCTCATCTCGGTATCTGCATCTTACCCAGCATTTCTAAGGTTATTAATCTACAGCAATTAAAGTGAGACATCTTTGCTGTCACATATCCCTCCTCTACTGACGAGCGTGTACACGGATGAAACGCAGGAGACGAAGAGGAAGCATTGCTGCGCAGGGGACGGCAATTTTTTTTTTTTTCCTGCGCTTCACATGCTTAGCAAAACCCAACAGCAGCCAGATAAACGCTTCATATTTGAATAGGCCCTGGTATCAAATACGTCCATTAGGTTACACGCTCTACTTGATTAAATATTAAAGAAATGGTGGCTACTTTGGATCTTTCGGTTGCCGCAACACTACAGCTGTCATAGACCTAATTTCGAGAGAAGAAAAAGGGGATAGGGCAGTTTTTTTTTTTCTTTCCTCTCTGCCATTCGGACAGGATGCAGGTACCTGAGGGCTTCCCGAAAGTATTCAAATGTATCTCCATCAATGAGAACAGTAATTATGACTCCGCATAAGTAGTGTATACAATCATTACCCTTGCATATTGATTTACACTGTGAGATGGTAATAAGGGAAATGACCATTTTTGTCCTGTCTCAATGAAAATTCCTAGAATGTTAGAGGGGGGAGGGCAGCTGGTGAGAGAGAAACGGGGATGCATTAAATATGAAAAGAGAGAGAGGGGAGAGGGAAAGAGGAAACTTATAATAAAACCTTAAAAATATACCAGGGTAATATTACCCTAGACTCTTTCCCCCCCTGTTGGGATTGATAATTACCATGTAAATCACCTCACAGTTTATTCACAATTTACTTATGTAGGATATAATGCACAGTCCATGTTATTGCAAAATAAACTATGACAAGTATTAGAGAGTTCAATAGATTCTCAGCGAAGTACCAGAGTAAACTGTAAAAACTGAAAAATGTTAGCATGTTTTTAATATAAAATAAAAGATATATCTGTTATAAGTATATTTAAATAATAATATTGTAATATTAATAAAATTTTAATTGTAGTACCATGGTATTTTTTTTTTAAGTGTTGGTTTGGTATTTTATTTTATTTTATTTTATGTTTTTATTTATTTTTATTTATTTTATTTTAGTATTTGATTATTGTTTGCCCACACACTACTTTTATTTAAGTAAATTGAAAAACAATGTCAGTTTTTATAAAGTAAAATGGGGAAATAAAAGGATAAACTCGATTACTTAATAAACCCTCTTTTGAAAAGTTAAAACCTTTCGGGTTTGATGAGTAGTTTTAAAGTACTTGTTAACAAATGTGATTTTCTTAATTGTACTTCACAGAATACCATGCAGCACCAAAGCCTATTTTTTCTTGTATACTGGTACAAAATTGCCATATCGCTTGTGTCTGGGCCACTAAACGCTGGCCTCAAAATCCTACTTATGTAGGATATAATGCACAGTCCATTGTTATTGCAAGAGAATAAACTCTGACTTAAAATTATTATATATGTTCAATAATTATCACGCTAAGTACCAGAGTACACTGTAAAAACTGAAAATGTTTTTAGTTTTTACATATAAAAATAAAGAATATATATATATTTATAAAGAGTATATATAAATAATAATATTGTTAATATTAATAAAATTTAATTGTAGTACCATGGTATTTTTTTTTAAATTAATGACGGTATTTTCTTTATTTTTATTTTTATTTTTATTTTGTTTTATTTTATTTTATTTTATTTTATTTTATTTACTCTTGAACATACTTTTATTTAAGTAAAATTAGAGAAAAAAAAATGTCCTTTTTTATAAGTAAAATGTAGATAAAGGATATAACTTCGTATTACTTAATAACCCTCTTTTAAAGTTAAAACCTTTGGGGTTTGCAGTGGAGTAAGTTTTAAGTCCTTTTAACAAATGTGATTTTCTTTTTAATGTACTTCACAGAAGCCTAGCTACGGCCCCAAAAGCCATTTTTCTGTGCTTTATACAAATTTTTATATACTTTGTGTCTGGTGCCTAGGCGATGGCCTCAAGCTCATTGTGAACAATTATATTTCCTCCTAAGATACTTTGAGGATAAGACAAGGTGATATTTGACTCAAAATAATAGAAACATTATTTCATTTTTAGTTCATGTCAGTGCACTGAAGTGGATCATAAATTAGCCACATATAAGGCACTAATAAAACTCTCTAAAATGCGCTTTGAGTGACAGGGGCCATTTGATTGTGTGGAGTGAAATAGGTCTATATTAACAGACCAAATCTCACAGAAGAGTAAACCACAGTCTAGTGATTGGAAATACAGTCCCTTAGCGGCTCTTAGTGCTTATAACGCTGGAAATCATCACCTGTTCTTCAGAACCATGCCTGCTGGGGCGTTCTTTCTTTTGTCTTTTGGATAGACACTGACATAAAAATAATGAATGTATGGGTAGTTACAACTTTACAGACACAAATATTAGTTCCTTTCGGACTTACAAATAAACTGGAACTTTCGACTGGCTGGAACCTTTGCACATGTGTTAATAGCCGTCATGTATGTGTGTGTGTGTGTGTGTATGTGTCTGTTCTGTCTGTATATCTATCTATTTATTTCAAAATAACTCATTCGCCTTCACAAGAAATTCACCAAAAATGCATTTTGTTTGTTTTTTCTCTCTGTTTCTCTGTTGCGCGGTAGAGTCAAAATATTCGAATGCACAATGTCCAGTGGGATAACATTTTGCAGGAGTCCGAACTGATATTATACAGTTCTCCTGATTATTAAACCCTTTATACGGAATATATATACACACAATAATGCTTTCGCGATATGGTAATCAATCAGCACAATGTGTATATAAATACCTATATAGAAGCATTATATCATGTACCATCACTGCACCATGGTAACACCACAGTTCTTTGTTCTGTATAATTGTCTTATTCATGTCACTAATTGATCTGAAGATCTTGAATGTCATTTAGATAAGAGGTCAGGAAAGCTGGACGTGTGTGTGTGTGTGTTTGTCTCATCCCAGGGCTCTGATGTTCCTCATCTCGAGGTGTTCTGCCTCTACCCAGGAATTTTCTAATGTTTATTAATCTAACAGCACACAATTAAAGTGAGCATCCTTTGATTTTCACAATATCCCCTCCTTCCTTGACGAGGCATGTTACAAGGCTGACCACGCAGGAGACGCAAAGAGGGAAGCCTGCTGGCCCGGCATTTCCTGCTTGCTTACATTCTTTCACTGCTGTATCAAAAAAAAAAAAAAAAAAAAAAAAAAAAAAAAAACTGTATCAACAAAAAAAAAAAAAAAAAAAAAAAAAAAAAAATAACAAAAATATGTCACATTAGGTTACAACGATTCTACTTGATTCATATATTTTAACAGAAATGGTGGGGCTACTTGGGATCTTTCGTTGCGCAACACTTAACAGGCATGTCATTATAGATCCCTCTATTTCGAGAAGGAAAAATGGTGGCAGCCTAAGGCAGTTCTTTTTTTTTTTTCTGTTCGGCTCTCTGCTATTCGGGACAGGCCTGCACGGGTCCCTGAGGGCCCGAAGTATAAAAAGTATCTCATCAATGAGACCGTAATTATGAATTCCGCATTAATTAGTGTATACACTAATTCCCTTGGCCATATTTGATTTCACTGTGAGGCTGGTTAATAAGGGAAATGCCCATTGTTGTCCTGTCTCATTGAATTCCAGGAAGGTTAGAGGGGGGGGAGCGGCAGATGGTTTGAGAGAGGAAACGGGGGATCATTAAATATGGAAAAAGAGCGAGAGGAAGAGAGAGGGAGGAGAGGAAAGAGAACTTAGAATAACCCTTTAAAAATAACAAGGGTAAAATACCATAGACTCTACCCTGATGATAATCCATGGTAATCACCACAGTTGTTTTATTCCAATGGTATTATGTAGGATATAATGCACAGTCCCTGTTATTGCAAAAAAAAAATAAAACTTGAACGTATTATATAGTGTTCAAAAATTATCACGGCTAAGTACCAGGAGTAACTGTAAAAACTGAAAGGTTGCAGTGTTTACATATACAAATAAAGAAATATAAGAATATACTGGTTATAAAGTATATATAAATAATAATATTTGTTATATTAATAAAATTTTAATTGTAGTACCATGGTATTTTTTTAAGTGTGTTTGATATTTTATTTTATTTTATTTTATTTTATTTTATTTTATTTATTTTATTTATTTTATTTTATTTTATTTATTGTTTGCACACACAGTACTTTATTTAATAAAAATTGAAAAAAATGTCCTTTTTTATAAGTAAAATGTGGAATAAAGGAATAACTCGTTTTACTTAATAACCTCTTTTAAAAGGTAAAAACCTTTCGGGTTTGATGAGAAGTTTTAAAGGCCTTTTTTAAACAATGGATTTTCTTTTACTGTACGTAACAGAAATACATGCAGCCCAAAAGCCACATTTTTTCCTGTTATACTTGTATACAAATGATATCTGCTTGTGTTCTGGTGCCTAACGATGCCTCAAGCTCATTGGAACAGCTAGATATATTTCCTTCACCTCTGATCCTTTGAGGAATAAGACAGTGATATTGGACTCAAAATAATTAAAACATTATTTCATTTTTTAGTTCATGGCAGTCTTTGCTAGTGGATCATTTAACTTAGCCACATATGAGGCACTCAATAAAACTCTCTTCTTTAAAATGCTTTTGGTGCAGACATGTGATTGTGTGGAGTGAAATTAGGCTGTATTAAAGAGCAAATCTACCGAAGAGGGTAAACCACCGTTTAGTGATTATTGGAATACAGTCCCTGCGGTCTAGTGCTTATAACCCCCACCCACAAATCATCACCGTTCTTCCGAAACTGCCGATGGGGCATTCTTTCTTTGTCCTTTTGGATAGGAACTGACATAAAAATAATGAATGTATGGGTAGTTTGTTAAACTGTTAACCTTTTTACATAGTTAAAACTTTACGGAAATACAAATATTAACTGGAAGCTTTCTAGAGATGGCGTAAATACTTTGCAATGTGGTTAATATTCCATGTATGATGTGTGTGTGTTGTGTGTGTATATTGTCTGGTCTGTCTGGTCTATCTAAATCTATTTATTTCACACAATAAATCATTGCTTCACAAGAAATTCACAAAATGCCTTTGTTTTGTTTTTCTCTCTGTTTTCTCTGTGCCTCTGTTAGAGTCTAAAATATGGAATGACCAAAATTTCCCAGTGGGGATAAACATTGTGCAGGAGTCCTCACTGATATTATTACAGGTTCTCCTGATTTAAAAACCTTTATACTGGAATGAGAACAATTGACTCGTAATTCAGCATGTTTTTTTTTTTTTTGTTTTTTTCTTTTCTTGTCTGAAATGTATCCATATGTGCATTTAAATTTGTTTCTTTATTACTGTTGGTTTATTAAAGATAAAGATTTGCCACTTTCTCTTCAAGATTATGGGAAAAATATAAACAATCTGAATTATTGCACCTATTAATACCCAACCAATTAAAAGATTTTTTTTTTAAATAAACATGTTATTTTATATTTTTATTTAAAAATAGTTTTTTTTTTACAAGGATAATAATAGTAATTAAAAATAATGATGATAAGAATAAGAAATAATAAATTATGGAAATTAAAATGTATTTTTTAAAGTCTACATTATTTATTATTTTTATTCCATAATTTGCATTTCAAAAATACAATAAAACTAATAATGCAAAAATAAAAACTATATTTTTAAAACTATCTGTTTTAAAATAAAAACACAACATTATAATAAATGAATACATTATTCCTTATTTTGGTAGCCTCAAAATCTTCATACTCTTCGTCGCACAGGACTCTAATGCCAGCAGCCATCTTTCACTTCCTGTTTTCTGGATGCCTTCATGCTGTCATTCCTTTGAAAGGTACCCAAGAAAAAACATTCATTTCTGGATCACTGGGGTAGCGGTCGATAGACAGCTCAAAGGCATTCCGAGTATTCCCTTACTAATTAGCAAAAAAACCAGGCATTGGCATATCATTCATTATCAGACCCAGAAAATGACTGTGCCCTAGAAAGGACAAGTTATTTTTCTGATTTATTGAAGATTTGGTGCTTTTATTCTCATCCCACCACTGTTGACTACCTGATTAGTTTATGCATTCAGATAACTTCTCTGCTCCGGCTCGTTTGGAAATTTGGGTTTTATAGTTGGGGAAAAGAAAGATAAAAGTTTTTGTGAACATACTGCTATGTTGATGCAGTAGAAAGGTTTTTGTGTGCGTACGTTTGCGTTTTGGATTGACAGCATGAGCTGGAGGTATACACTCCGTCTCCAAGCGGGGGAGTGAGATGTATTTAATCATTTGTAATTAACGTGTTCTGCCGTAGAGTGGAAGATAGCATAGAAGACAGCAGGCACGTGTGATTATCTTTGCGCGAGACAAAAGTGCATGATTAAGAAAAGTTAGGCCTAATTTAGAAAAACACATGTCTATGTTTGACCATTCCAACCCAAGCAAAGGAAAACCACATGGGTTTGGATCTCCTTTGCATTTCTACACTCATGCATGTTCAAGCATGCTTTGAAATGTTGATATTGAGGCGAGTTTGATAAAGATGTATGTAAACAAAACTTATGGTGAATTCTCAGAGCTGGTTAGATAAGTGTGCAAATATTCAGTGTTTGTATCTCTGCCACATTTACAGGCGTTTTGGCTCTCTCTTTGTGGTTCAGGTCGTGACTCCATGGTCCGTTCTGCATGTTTGGACACTTCTTTTCCTTTCAATTGGAACTTTTTTCTCTTTGATAATTCCTGTCCACACACGCTGACCTCCCAATATTGTATGGACCTCCAAATGCCCGTGTTTTGAAAGCTACCCGGAGCTCGCAAGGCCCCGGGTTCAAAGCAGAATGAAGAACATGAGGTTTGTGTCCACCTTGCGACGCCCCAAATTGCAGATGTTGTTTCAGCGGAGCGCTCTTGGCTTTTTTCTTTCTTGAAACTAGCGAGCCTTTCTCTCTCCCACCAGTCCCAGGACAGCTTCACACAGCCGTCCATACTGGCACAAACACTGCGTTTGTGTGTGTGTGTCTGTGTGTGTGTGTGTGTGTTTGTCCTCTCTCTCACCACATCACATCAACCAGCTGAGGAACAATTTCTGATGTCTTCAACCTTTATTTTCTTCACGTTCCTTCTCTCCCTTTCTGTCTTTTATCCTTTATTTCCCCCCTTCATCAGGAACGATCGTTGGGCTTGACGTAATAATAGAACAAACCATCGGTGTCAGAATAATTATTCAAATGACAAAACTGAATTGTGGTTAATGGTGAGGAGGATTATGACTTTGGGATTTTCAGGATTTCACTCCTGCGGCCCCTGCTAACACAGAAACATGCTTTCTTTTATCAAATGGTGGGTCTAAAGCAGCTGGCTGTGGGAGTGCTCGGCGCTGGTATTCATGCGTGGATGTGTGTGTGTGGGACCATATTTCCTACCCAACCACCCGTTTTTTAATGAACACCAGGTGGGCCTATACGACAACCCAGGCCATTACTTCATGGACTTGTGAGCACCAGGTCAGACATTAGCCAAACTGTTGAAGACGTGCTGACACCAGAAAACTACCCAGAATCACATGTTGAGGTTAGGTATGTTACTTACAACATAGGGGTCTGAATGTTTGCAGTTCTGTGTGAAAATTCCCATCATAGCCATAGCTTCTGCCATATACTGTACCATTTAATATGCTACAAAATGTGGTGGTAACCTGACATTAGTCATAATGTTAATATAAAAAAAAATAAACAGATTTTAAGGCTCTGAAAACTACTTAAAATTGTAACACTTAAGGTGTTATCTGTAGTAACTATTCTACAAAATTATGATTAGCATAGCAACTCAGGCTCATTGGAAATATAAAGAGCCCCCATGGAGCAAGGTGATTGAAAAAAATAATAATAATAAACAAAAATATTGAAAAATTATTGTTCAAATTATTTTATATTTCCTTATAAAAGGTTTAGTTTTCTCACAAAAGTATTGTGTTCCCCAAAGAAATGTTGCATTCTCTCACAAAACTTTTTGCATCCTCGTGGGAAAAAGTGTTGCATTTCCCTTCAGCATCTTTGCATTTGGCCTGTAAAAACATTTGCGTTCCCTTGCAGAAGTATTGCGTTCCTTCAAGAAACTTTGCATTTGGGGCTCTTCCAAAAATTTGCGTTTCTTTTGCAAAACCATTGCGTTCTATCCACAAATGCATTGCATTCCTTGAGAAACTTTGCGTTCGCTAACAAAAGCACTGAAAAAGTCCAAAAGTGCAACATTTCTACATTTCTGCAAAACCTGAATGTTTGTAATAAATTAATACTGAGTAGCTTACATTTTATACGATTGTTTTGTCTATTTTTTCCCAACGAAAGTAGTTACAAATGAATTCAAAGCACATCATTTGTTGTTTATCTCCAAGAACCACTCAGTATTGGTATTGGCCCAAATTTGAACACATGATGTGCCAAAACCAACCAAGCCACAACCCTAACCATTTCATCTTTAAATATCACTCTCTGCTGTTGTAGGACTTCAAGAGCAGTGAAGTTTAAAATGTGACTTTTTCCCTCATACTTGACATTTTTTTTTCCACTACTAATTTTTAAGGCTCTCACTGATGTTCACGGGTCATATTCTTTATCAAGTCATCCCTGCAAATCACACCCCATTGGTCAGCCATCATTGGTCTGCGGCGATCACCAGGAGGACTCCCCCTCTCCCCGTAGCATTTTCCTCTCTCTCTGAACTATCAATCGCTCTATCCACAAACCAGCTCTCATTTCCCCAAAATGAACCCTCCCTCCCTTCCCGTCCGGTCAGATTGATATGTTTCACGCCATCACAAGAGGAGGTAAAATATTTCCTGTCATTTAAATCGTCTAGTCGAACCCAGAAATCCATCAAGCCAACGCTCAACTTTGCACCAGAACATTTCATATGCAGCATTACTGCATCGCTCCACATCTGCTTTGCCAGATCCTCCTCGGGCCAGAGGTCAATAATGAAACAAAGTTTAAAGGAGCTGCTGGAATATTCACAGTATATGGTTAAAGGGCTCGAGAAACACATCATTAAGTCCCCTGTAAGAAAGTCCGCCTCATTCCAGCGACTCTTGTATTCATAGCATTCCCTTTTCGAGCATCTTAACGATCATGCGCTGATGTATGGATCACGCTGCTCTCTCTTCTCTCCCTGCGAGAGTAATGGCTGAAGCGAGAGAGTTGCCCTATGGCTAATTTGTATCATTCAGTAGCGTGACTGTTTGTCAGAGCCGAACTGACTCTCTTGACCTTCTATTTCTTGTGGCGGCCGACAAGTGGCTCTGCCTCTGGTAATTAGTTTTCAGCTGCTCTCGGTGCATGTGTGTCTGAGTGGGCCCGGCCGCCTGCATGTTGTGTGTGTTTTAAGTGTTGAGCTGACGAGGGCCAGCCGATGTAGAGTGCTGGTTAAATATTTACTGTTCAAGGCAGATTCACACAACTTTTTAAAATTAATGAGTGGAGCGGGCTGTTTGGACAGTGGCAGCAGTATTGAACTGTTTGTAGAGCTTTTCCACCTCGCCACTGGTGACATGCAAGTCACTCCGTATTCCCATGGCTCTCTCTCCTCTTTCTGTTCCTCTCAGGAATTATGGGAGAAATGGCCATGTGGTTTCAACCCACGTGGTGCGCAAGCCATTGGATGTGCTCTCTCTATATTAAACTGTATTTTCAATGGATCACTGCCATTGTGAAGTAGTTTTCGGAGAGCTTCAGTGCTTCACTCTTCAAGCATTCAGCAACACTGCTTTTTCCTATTGTCCAAGTCTTTCACTTCCCTGAGGAAGAGGAATTGTTCTTTTATACTGTAGCTTGGGAGACTTAATGAGGTCTCAGCTTTGTTTATCTAAATTATCACAGTTACATTTAAGAATCACCGTTGTCTCAGATGTTTCTCTCCAAATTCCTTTGGAGAAATAATAAAGACAATATGTCAACAGAATAAAAATATGTGTACATCATAGCTTGTTAAAGGAGTTCTTTATTGGAAACATTGGAGTTCATATTGAGATATTGTTGAGATCTCTTCTGAGCTTATAGAGGAATCTCAGGTATTTATCCTAAATTTCCTTAAGAAAACTAAAATACAGAATATCTGATTACTGTAAAAATAAAAATATGTTAATAGCGTAAGTTGTTGATGGATTTATGAGAAACATTTGAGTTCATAGTTGGAGACATTGCTGAGATCTCTTCTGAAACTCTAGATGAGTCATTTGGTTAGATAACTGGGGGTTTTCTCTCAGGAGAAAGAAAAACTCAAAAGGGAGGATGTGTCGCTTTTTACTCTCCATTTGATCCTATTACTGGTCTGGGAGAAAAAACTGAGACATTAAAAAGAGATCTCATTTCTAATGTTTCTTTCCCTGTAAGGACCATTTGCATGGTTCAGATGTTGGTTTGTCATATGTTACGGAGGCCTCCGAAAAATAAAAATGTATAAAAATATGTGAATAGTATAGAAACAGCGCTACGTTTGAGACATTGCTGGAGATCTCTTCTATGAAAAAACATCACTTTTGGCCTCAAATGTTTCTCCTAAAATATCTTGAATTCTTAAAACAAGAACAATTAAAATATAGAGAATATGTGAATAGCATAGCAGGTGTAGGCGTTTTTGATGAGAAAGTTCACAGTGAGACATCTTACTTCTGGCTTATCTTGTGTAAATTAGCAATTCTGAGCAGTTTGAGAAATTAAGTCCTTTTCTTGGAGCACCAGAAGAGACATGGGTGAGAATAATAATAGGTCTTTAATAGGTATTTTTCCTAGGATAAAAGGAAAAGTCTCCATTTGCTCTCTAACTCAAATAATAAAAAGAATATCATCTCAACTTCACTACCATATTATAACACAACACTTCCATACAAACAACCATCAAATAAAATACAGTATATGTATATAAAAAAAACATGAACAGAAGAGGCAGAAGGGCTGTGTTGTCGAGTAAGGGGGTTGTGAGGGCCAGGCTAAAGGGATTTGCTACAGTTAATCTTTTCGCCATAGAGTAGATATGTGGGTTCCTTCGTTCAGTGCTGTGTTGACAGAAGTGGGCTCCATTGTAGGGGCTCCAGAGGAGGGGGTCTTTTGAAGGGCCTGCTATCGTCCCACCGCATGCACGCCACGCTCGGCTCCTGCAGCCAGCTGATAGGACCGGGCTCGGCACACTGGGAAGATTGAATTGAAGTGTCACACTTGAGGCATACGGTGTGATCGGCCCTGCGTGAGTGCGAGGTGAAGAAGGGAGATCACGACGCTTCCTTTCCGACTCGCGCGAACGAAGCGAAGAGCCGAACCAAAGAATGCATGCACTCCCTCCCTCTCGGTGCTTATATTTGACTTTGTGTGCTTGGCTGGTTTTATTATGACAGGCTGAATGGTGAAGGGGGGATTAAAACTGTTAAGCAGACATCAGAGGCTGTTCTAATGTTTAATGCAAGAGTGTGTGCATGTAAGAACTGATAATGAATACAAACAGGACGACATCTTATTTGCTGTGTTTTTTCTTAGGATGACTGGAGACTTTGACATTCTTTGCTATCCTCTCTTAATCTCAAAACCCCCCGACCCACATCAAAAAAACATCCTAATTTCTTGAGAGTCCTGCATAGTTTGGTTTCTGGAGATATACAGAATAAATGGGTATTTGTAGTTGAGAAATTACAACAATGACCACAATCATTGCTTTGGCTTTTTTAAATTTCATTTTTAATTTTTTGCATTGATTTTGGTGGCATTTTTGAGTGGTACCTTGCATCTGATTGGTTAGAGTTAGCACAGTAACTATACAGAAATACTGTATATGGTGATTATAGGCTTTACACTGAATGCATTCTTACTTGGTGGGTTATTATGAGATGTGTTTCCTTTTTTTTCAAAAGTGATTTGCCTTATTTTTCTATAAAAAAAAAAAAAAAAAAAAAAAAAAAAACTTTCTTCAAAACCAGTTTACTATACAGAGGCATCTGTAACATTTGAGGTTAATTTCTCTGAAAGGTATAAGTAAAACAATATAAATATAAATATTATATATATATATATATATATATATATATATAATATATATACTATATATATATATATATATATATATATATATATAATATATATATATATATATATATATATATATATATATATATATATATATATATATATATATATATATATATATGATATAATATAAATACATGAATAATAATTAAAATATCTCAACACAGCAACATTGGCTCAAATTTCATAAATTTGGGACCGGAATTATTTGACTGACCAACAGAAGATAAGGATAATATATTAAATATTTCCATGCAAAGAGAGTAAATGGGGTCCAAATCTGTTTTCAAAATATCTGATTTCATGTTCTGCTGAAGAAAGTTTGGAACAACATGAAGGTGGATAAATGATGACAGAATTGTTATTTTATTTATTTATTTATTTATTTATTTATTTATTTATTTATTTATTTATTTATTTTTAAGTGTCTTAAAAAAGGGGGCAATGGCCAAATATGTCTTTCTTGTGCATATATAAATATACACTGTACACTGAACTCAGTCTCACCACTTTGTCCTTAAGAACTCGTGGACTCAAAATGACCAAATACATCCGTACTATCCGGTAAATGCTCACTGCTGTTCCTCTGAGTGGGACGTACGGCGTATGCTGAACTCACGGAACAAGTAGAAGATCATCACCTATGATAATGAAGAGCAGATAGGAGCCGGCGATAGCGGCTTTAAAGGTCACATGTTGCCGAATAATTGTTTTTACATCCTCCACTACGTTTAACAGGCCCGAGGCTTGACCCCGCTGGCAGGGGCCATAAATATGACATCTCCACAATACTCACAGATGTACCGACACCACCGGCTTGTGTTCGGAGCACGTTTCTGATGTGAGGTCAGAGCACTGCATCCAAAGGTCCCTATTAATCAAGAGAAATAATGCAACAACCCCGAACACTTCTCACCAGAACAGGACTGACCCAAAGAGCGGGGTCAATTGATTTGGAAAGAAACAATTTGATTTTTAACTCTACTTTGAGAATAAATGAAAAGTTTTTATGATACTTTTCTGATGGAGAATTAGCTAGTGCGCTTGTCCTTAAACTCCCTTAACTCTACTTTGAGATACAAGTTCCCGCAGGATAAAGAAAACCTCAAATGACATTTGTGTAACATCTCAATTGTTTCTCCTGGACAGCAGTGAAATTAAATGGAGAGAGGGTGGAAAGTTTTGCTAAAATCTTTTGCTTTTCAGTTTGAGTTTTGCCAAACTGATACCAAAGTGTGTAATCAAAAGTTAGAGATCTCAATAGGAACTCAAACATTTCTAATCAAACTTTCCAAAAGCAAATCCTTCATGCTCATGTTATACCCTGAAACAAATGGTGTTAAAATAATTTCTCCTAAAGGGCAATGTAATTAAATGGAGAGAGAATGTAAATTTTTGCCTAAATCTTTTGCTTCTCAGTTTTTGTTTCTGCTGGAGTTCTGAAAAAAATAAATAAAAAAAAATAAAAAAAAAAACCTGATACCAAACTCTAAAATCAAAAGTCTTAATATGAACTCAAATATTTATCATAAAATTATTCCTAGAGCAATTTATCTAAGTTCATTATATATACTGGAAGCAAATTGTGTAGTAACAAGTTTTGTTGCTTAATGCTTTTTTGCACAGTATATCAACAATTTACTTATTTGTCAAAAATGTCTCCCTAGGTATTTTAGGAGAAACATCTAAGATGAAGTTGAGACATCTGATATCTGAAAAGTCTCCTGAGCAACCTCTGAGCAATAAAACTTTCTCCTGGGTTATTTAATGCACCACACTGGGCTAAATAAACAATGCAACAGCGAGCGTTTCTCCTTGCCATATTTCAGCAGGCTTCCTTTAAACCACATGTGCCACCGAAACCCTACAATAACAAGAGCACAATCGCAAATAGGAACCACCTTGCGGTTCGGATCAGGCGTTGAGAGCTTGAAATAGTGACTTTGACACGTCTCCGAGGAGAACGGATACTCTTTGGGAATGGCATCTTACTGATCGAGTTCTCTCATCGGGGGACTGGAGATTGTGGAACATGTGGCCGGAGAGTGTTCTTTGCAGAGCTCCCGCGTGCCGTCTGACTGCTTTATGCATCTCAAAACACGCTCGCATACTTTCAGGGGTTAAAACAACAGGAAGGGATCGAGAGGGTTTATTATGATGACATGTTTAAAGCGAAGAAAAATAAATCCAATGGAAATGAATGAAACGTTTCATTGAAGCAGGATGTTAACTTTTCATTCAAAAATATTTGACTTGTTGATCTTGTGATCTAAAGTATTTTCGAACGATTTAGAGACCAAAACGAACACGGAAGACAAACACAAACCTGTATTTACTGTTACTCAGTTGAATTATGGTGCATCAATTTTTAAAGAAAAAAAAAAAAATTCATATCCACTTATGTATTTTATTTATTATTGAAATTTCCTCTAAAATGCAAAGAAACCCTTTGCAAATAAGATTACTTAATGGATTATTATTGCCGTTAGTCTCTCCAGTCCACACTAACAGGAAAGACTTTTGGAGTTTTTAGTCTTTAGAAAGCCTTTCAAAACCACTCTGACTTCTCATAGAGAGGCACAGAGCCAAGACTTACTCCATTCAGCTCTCAGAGAGAGATAGAGAGAGAGAGAGTGAGAGAGACTTAATTCAGTGTGTTTGATGGAGGCAGAACCACAGCTCCTCCCTGTGGTATACACACTGGATTACTCCAAACGCAGTTACATGCTTTCTCTCTTCCTCTTCTTTCTCACTCTCTCTTTCTCTCTCCCTCGGTCAGTTGAACAGTTCAGCTTCAAATGCAACTATCGCTGCTTTCAAGCCCTCCTAAAAAAAGTTCCTTCTTGCAATTCATAATTACCATGTGAATACATTGAACAAATTTAAATACATATATATTTGTCTTTTTCACTTAATGATAAAGAGGAATATGTTTCATTTATTTATTTTGTGCTATAGCAACAAAGTGAAGAGCAAAGCATATCCATTAGGTGTTTAATCAATGCTTTATCTATGCAGTTTACTCTTTTTGTGCTGCCACAGGAAAATGCTGCACCATTTTGGCATGCAACTATAGAACTATTTTTTTTTTTCATGAACAGCTAGTGTACAAAATGCATGCAAATGTAATATTTATAATTAAAACTTAATTATGATTAATCCCAAAGTGCTTTCATGATTCTTTAGACACACCCCAACTCATAAAGTCAGGGTTTTATGAAAAAACATTTCACTTTGTTGTATGTTGCACTTTGCATGTGTGTGCTCATTTTGTAAATATGATAAGTCTGTGTGTGTGTGTGTGTATTTTTTTTTTTTTTTTTTTTTGTGTGTGTTTTTTTCTTTTTTTTTATTTATCATTTATATAATTCATTGTATGTCTTGTATTAAAATGCTTAATAGACTATCACGTGTCCCCAACTCGGAAATTTAGGGATTTAAGTTTTCCGTTGTTGTACTTTTCATGCATACATTAATACAATAATCTCAAATATTAAAAACAAAAATCATAAACAAATAAAAATTTAAAAGCATAAAAACATAAACAATTAAACAATTTTATTTTAAAATTAAGTTATTTATATTTTTCAAATTCAATCTTGAGTCAGATATTTAATTGCATTTCTGATTTATAAGTAAATTTTAATTGATGTTTAATTGTATTGAATTTTGTTTTGCAGATATGAGGCCCACGTGTTTTTTTTTTTTGTTTTTTTTTCTCAGCCAGCAGATCATTGACTTTCAGATCAGGACTATCTTTTTCTGATAAGCGGAGTGTTCTGGAAACCTGTTTGAAAATGATAATTATTTGGGTAATTTGTTTGCTGATGCTGGTTTTGCAGAAATCAAGTACTAATTATTAAGACTAATTTAATAATGGTTTCAGACTGAAGTACTCTCAGCTCATGTTTCCATTCCTTTTTACAAATTTTCCTCAATGCAAATCACTAGATTCTGTTTGGGTTTGAAATGAACATTCATTTCTTACGTTGCTGACATTATGCAGGCGTTTTTGTCTCTACTACTGTTATATTGCATGCTAGTGTGCGTGTGTGGGACCCTGGGATTTTTACAACCCAACCCATGCTGTCTCCAGAGGGTGCTTCCACTCAGGTCCCGGCCGGCATCGTCATTCGTCCCCACCTGTGTGTCGTGCTCTTGTATATTGCTGTATGCCTTCTCTCATCCTTCTTCCTCTAGAAAGAAGAAAAACTCTGACATTTGGAAGAGATTGGTGGGAAAAGCAAGCTCAGATCACTCGGTCCCAGCAGATCACATGCAGCATTATTTGAACCGCTAACTTCTTTACAGCTAAAATGGCGCAGCCTTGGATATTTCTCTCCTCTTGTCCTCTCCTCCACTTTAATGGGTGAGTTGAGAGCTCGCGCACCGCCTGCTCGTGACATTCGCCGTTTGTGGAGACGTCTCCGTGTGATGGGCCTCAGCTAAGAGCTTTAGAAGTCCCACACCATATGTTTCCTCCCAGGATCACCTCGTCCTGCAGAATTACAGGAACCCAAGCTTAAAAAACACAGTTAGTTAAAGGTGAAACGTTTAAGTCCCTATCGCACTCGCGGGGTGGCCACCAACATGATCCACCTCCGGCTAAATGTGGCTTGGATGCGTTTGGTGTCGTGGCCTTTCTTTATGCAACAGTTTGCTCTGCAGCACATCGCTCTGCATTCAGCACTTCACCTTTGTCTTTTTATACGGGTGTTTTATTTTGGGATAATGGTCTACTTAAAATATTTATGAATCCTGTGTATTTTTATGCTTATATATGCAAATAAATAAAACATTATAAAGTTATCATCAATGAAAAATATTTAAAAAAATATTTTTTATGTTTTGTTATTTATATTTTTGTCTTTTTTAATTTTATATGAATTTTTAGCTATCATGTAAGCTTAGCAAAATAAATTAATTTTAAACAAATAGTTTTTATTGTATAAATAAAATAAAAAAAATGTATGCTATAAATTTATTATTACTGCAATCATTAGCTATCTTTTTTATTATTATTATTTTATTTATTTATTTATGCTTAGACTATCAGGCTATTAGCTTAGGAACGTGATAACATCAGATTTGGAATCGAATGAATTGTGGCATATTCAGTGAGAAGTGCTAATTGTGTTGTGTGGAGTTGCTGCCTTTGTAGAGCGTTCCAAATCAGTCACTAATGAGGTTCCATTTCAGTTAGTATACTGCCTTGGAAGGCAGCTACCCATGTAGGCAGCAAGGAGGCTCAGTAGGCTTGGGATCAAAACATAATATTATTTTTGCATGCAAACAGAACCATAAAACTACGCTTTGCTTCAGAACCACTATACTTTTAAAATCATTTGTCACTCCTATCATCTGATTGCGCCTCCTAGCTTTTGATAATGTGCCTGAGATTTGAATCAGGCATCAGGGATGGCACAGAAACAGACCACCCCATCACTTCACACTGGTTACCCCTCAGAGACCCTGAGACTCAACCTGCCGAGGTTGGGCTGTAATAAACGCCAATCATCTTTCAGTGCAGTGATTCCACCCTCAGTTCCACCAATCACTTTCAAAGAGCAGCTTTTCACACAATGGACTGCATCTCCAATCACAAACTTCCTTTTCCCCTTCTTTTAGGAAAAGATCAGCTCATGTTTACAGTCTTGGATGTGGACTCTAATTTCCTACTTTCAAGAGAAAGAGGCTCTTTGTTTGACGAGCACATCTGTAGAGTGTACCTCTGCTTAAATAATAATCCATTCAGAACCCTTCTTGTCTATGTAAAATAGAAGTTAGCAATAATACTAACAGAAATAATAATTTCATAATATCATGACAAGTCAGCTATTTTTACACAAATCGAATATGATAAAACAGATGGTTCTGACTCCAAACTGTAATGTTGCATGACAACTATAGTTTAAAGTCAGCATGAAACCTGTTTGCAAGCCATTTTACTTCCATAATGTTCCTCAGTGTAAAGTGCAATAGTCACTCTACAAACCTTTTAAAGAAATAAAGTTACAAAAAGGGTTTCACTTTTTTTCTAGAGTTGAAATTTAGATTTGTTGTGTTGAACCTCCTCTACAGTTTTTTTATGCTATGGAAAAAAAAAATAAAAAATGGATGAAAAAAAAAAAAAAAAATCCAACCACAACTAATTAGAATTTTATCCACCCACAAAAAAATATAAAAAAAATAATGACTAAATACATATAAAAAAAACAATTATATTTATTTAAAAATAAGGATTTGTGAATCATTTTAAGGTGATTTTGATCCAGACCAATTTTGACTTCTATGTCACTGAAAGATTAGTTTCATATAATTACAACAGTTATATTTATTTAAAACAGTAACACTAATATCAATACTAGCATAGCATGTTGTGATGCCACACGTCAACCAGAGTTTAAAGTCAACATGAAACCCTTTTGCAACTCATTTAATCTGACATGTTTCTGAGATGGGATTTGATTTGAACTGTTAAAATTGTTTTATAGGTAATTTCGATCCAAACAAGCACCAAAAAACATGAATTAAAAAGGTGAATTTTGGTTTTAAACACCCCTTCCTTGTTTAGGACACATCCTGCTCTCTATTTAAGCGTGACTTTGTGTTTCTCCTTCACTATAGCAGCTGTGCAAACTTATAGCCATATGAATATTTCTACCGCCCAGGCTTATATGTGTATTTTTATAGCTTTCTGAGACCCTGTAACCCGCCTGAAGGTTCCTTTCCAGTTGCTTCTCCTTGGCACTTGTTCTCTCCTCCACTTTATGCATCTGTATTTCCTATTTGCTTGTGTTTGGTTTGAGCGGTGGAAGGCCGTAAGAGGTCTTTCAAGTAAAAGGAGTCTTCATATGTCCCCAATTGGAGGAGTTTGGTTAGGGGCTCGCCCCAAGCGAACTGAACTTTGCCTCTTTCTGTTCCTTGCTCTAATACTTCCTCCAGAGCGGGGGCCGGGGGGCCGGGGGGCCGGGAGAGGGCCGCTGGAAAACAGCCCGCGGCTCTACAGCTGATAATTTCACCAAATTTGCATCTTTTACAGGCAGTTATAGGGACTCTGCCTCTGAGGCCCACGGCGAATATTACACAGTCATATTCAGTCTCTTCCACTGTCATCCCCATCTCCCTCCCGCTCTCTCAGACTTGCCCCACGGGAGGTTCTCATCCTCTCCCGTCCTCACCCACCTACCCACTCTCACCGTGAGCGTGCGTGTTTGCGAATGCCTGTGGCATCTTGGTACTTCGCCTGGCATCTGGCGTGTTTTAAAGGGGGAGAAGAGAAGACAAACACCTTAATCACTTACAAACTACAGCAACACACACATATGCATGTGAATGTGAGGTTTTGAGATATCAGTGATGTTATCCTTCCCTACTGATGTTTAAGGTCTCTCACGTCCTCTCCTCTGATGGACAGCTTCCTGTTCTTATTATAGTTACACATCAGTTTTACATTAACTGCTTGTTTAACTGGTGTCACGCTTTCTTAAAATAAGGTTACATGAAGCAATTGTAAAATGCCAATAATCAATACTAATGCCAGTGATGTTAACAAACTTGATACCATTTTCAAAGCCAAGTGAGTATTAAAATTGTGTGTGTGTGTGTGTGTGTGTGTGTGTGTGTGTGTGTGTGTGTGTGAGTGTGCATGTGTGTGTGCATACAGTGTGTACAGTGTGTGCATAAAGCCATTTATTACTCAATTTCCAATACCAATTTAGTTAAACACACACACACACACACATATATATATATATATATATATATATATATATATTTTTTTTTTTTTTTTTTTTTTCTTTGTTTAATAATAATAATAATAATTCATTTTTAACTGATTTGGCCTTTCATATTTCAATTTCTACCTAATCGTACATATTAAGCTACATTATTTAGGCTTAATGCACCGATCTGATATGTTTGGCATCCCTAGTGGCAAGCATTAGATATTAAAGGGATATTCTGTACTAAGCTGTTGATTACCACAAAATAATTTCGATTTTGTTCCTACTTTTGTAAAAAAATAATAATAATAATAATAATAATAATAATAATAATAATAAAACAAAACAAACAAACAACAAAAAAAAAAACAAAACAAAAAACATAGGGCCTATAATAATTAATTTAAAGGTGAAGTCTAGTGGTCATGTTGACCTGATTGTTGAAAAGGGTAATTATTTGGTTTGTATTTTAGTTAAACCATTTACATGAATCTTCAAAACATAATATTTGAGCTGTATAGTTGTGTAAATCAGTCTTTTGAAGATAGATATTTTTTGTAGGTACTACAGCAAAAGTTATGTGCTTATGACATTGTGTATTATGTCAAATCCCTTCCTGCCATCTAACATAATTATTTCTTTGGAAGTATAACTTTTATACTTGTTGAAGCACTTATATTTTTCTGTGCAAAGGGTATGTTATTTCATTTATAAAGTTATTTAGATCATGCTTTTCTAGATGGATGAACTTGTACCACCTCTGTGGCAGCTTCATTTAACCAGTGCAAAGACTGGATATAACTTATGCAGGCTGGTAAGCAATTTGTTTATTTCATGGTAATAATTTATTTAATTATATTTTGTTATAGTTTCATTATATTAATTGTAATTGTATATTAATTGTAACATTTATTTAAGCTCCATAGACTGATTCTGCTCTTTCTTCTAGTTTTAAAATCTTAGTAAGTGTTTAATTGACTTCTGAGATCAAAGTTGTGCATCTTTGACTAAGTTTGCCAAGGACCGCAGCAGCTGGGACATTTTATTATGTTTAAGTAGGTTAAGTACTGCCCAATTTAAGCTCTAAGACTGGGCACATTTAAAATAGCTGTAATGAGAATTCTCGCAATTTACTGGAACAAAGGAGTCATTAGCTGCCATTGTGTGCCATCATCGAATGCCGTCACCTTGTTAAAGAGTAAAAAGTATGTCTCATTTAAAGCTACGAGTTCAAATAGAACTATAAATGCCATAAGATGGGTCACCAAACAACCACATTTCCAGGGCATGTGATGAGACTGATGTTAAAGCCAAACAAGAGCTGTATATTGTTTGAAAGAACAATCTCAGCATGTCCAATTGTTTAAATGTGATTACAGCTGTACATATGAATGTGAATTTGTCCAAAAGGAATGATTTTCATGCATAATGACGGCCTCAGGCTGGGTTTAGCAAATTCTAGTATCAGGCGAACAATACCGTTTGTGTAAACAGGCTGTGTGAAAGATAGAAGACTATGACATCCATTTTCACTAATTAGTTCATTGTGTCAACTGATAATTTAAAGGTGAAGTGTGTAATTTTTGAGCCACTTGTGGCACTAATATGAATTGCAAAAATGTGCATTCCTGTTGCTTAAACACCAGAGCTTGGTGTTAGAAATTATTCAGGGAAAACATGAACGGATAAAATTTTATTTTATTTTATTTTGTTTTTGGATACTTAGACCTTGACACTTTTTTAACTATTGATATGCACACTTGGATTTTTATTTTATTTTATGTTTTATGGATTTTTAGACCTTGACACTTTTTTTTTTTTAATTATTGATATGCACACTTGGATTTTTATTTTATTTTATTGATATGTAGACTTGGGTTTGTTTGTTTTTGTTTGTTTGTTTGTTTGTATGACCTGGGATGGATGGATGAATAAATTAATTCATTCATTCATTCATTTATATGTATTTATTTATTTTCATTTATATGTAGACCTTGATTTTTTCTTTTTAATTCATAAGAAGACCATGGAATATTCACTCTCTCACTCACTCACTCACTCACTCACTCACTCACTCACTCACTCACTCACTCACTCACTCATTCATTCATTCATTCATTCATATGTAGACCTTGAATTTTTATTTCGTTTTATTTTTATTGCTATGAAGATTTATTTATTTATTTTTATTTTATGGTCCTTTCCCGATCCCATTCTCCACTCTCTTTTCAAGTTGTTTCTAGCCTTCATTGGTCAGACAAACAGATAGTCCCACCCTAAACTCAAGCCATTGGTTTGCCATTTTTTACATTCAAGCAAAAAATGTTCAGTCCCAATAAACTGTTTCAGACTGTAATGGGGTTACCCAACAATCCCCAGCTTGAGCGAATGTGTTCTGTGTATTGAACTGCAGAAACTCTGACCCTGTCACATGTCTGTAGAACTGTAAACGCCTTGAACACTGTGGCCCATTTAAGTCATTCAAGATTCATTTGATGCTTTCGGCAAGAGAACACAATTGAGAGAGAGGGGATGGAGAAAAAAAATGACTTCATGTCATCGTGAAGCTCCTTTAAAATGAACTAAAACTCAACAGAGAGCGTTGTCACTGAAAAAATAAAAATGAATAAATAAATGTTCTGGCGCCTCCCCGAAACTTGCCCCCAAGTTTCAATAAAATAGGTGTTTCTTAAGTTGCCAAAAAATTTATATTGTTTATTGATCTATAACCATCTGATGTTTGACTGATTAACTTTGAAAGGTCATTTTCTATGTAGAAGTGAATGGTAAAACATTTAAGCAGCCCATGTGTCTGCCACTTGGAATAATCAAGTATGCTTCACACAATCAGACTTATGTTCTCATAGGAACCGAAATCTCCAGCAGAGTGCTGGATGACATTAAGAAACATTTTTGGGGGGATTTTCTCCCTGTGCTAAGTTTCTGGTGATCGTTTGCAGGTCTGGATCGGGTTAGAGCTCATGTTTTGCAGTCATAATGTTGTACAGTAAATCCTGTTTTAATTTCTGACAGTCGGTTTAGCTGCATTAGACACAAAGAGGCAGTGACAGGACAGCAGCTGAGGGGGTGTGACCTCTAAATAGCCACTTTGAATAACATGTGAGCTGCATGGGTCTCTCTCTCTCTCTCTCTCTCTCTCTCTCTCTCTCTCTCTGTCTTCTTCCCTTTTCCACACAATGGTTTTCAGTGCTATGTTAGTATTATTCATATACTATTATAAGTAGCTTTTGTTTTTTTTTATATTGTTTTCTTTTTTCTTGTTGTTTGTTTTAGTAATTTTGTTATTTTATCTGTTTTTATATTTATATTTAGCTTTAATTTATTTATGTTTTAGTTTTAGTAATGTAAGTATTTATCTCAGTTTGTTGCCAAAGCAACATTTCTAAATTCATCCAATATATATATATATATATATATATATATATATATATATATATATATATATATATATATTATATATATATATATATATATATATATATTCTATTTAATTTTTTTATACAAATGTTTACTAATGGAAACTATTTGTAACAGTTTTAATTTTAGTTTTAGTTAAAACTCTAACTATATGAATATCTCAGCATGTCAGTTAGCTAGTGGATCATTTGGCTTTCCAGAGGAAGTAAACAGACATAAAATCGTACACAAACATGGTTTTACAGGCTGTATCAGTTATCAGTTGACACAATGGACTAATTAGTGAGAGTTTTTACTAAAACTCCTGTAAAACTAAAACTTGCTATTTTTATTTTAGACATTTAATATGTATATTTGTAAGTGTTACCTATAATTTTATAATGTGTAATTATAATTTTAAAACTTCATAGAAATCTAATGATTTATAGATCTATTATTAATAATGTCCCTTTAAATTGCTATACTGTAATTACCCATTTGTCCACATAAATCTAATTTATTAGAGGTATTTTTATTTTATTGTACAATGACAGTACTTGGTATTGGATGAAAGAAGTAAATAGATGTTGTTGTTCTAAAATCTAATTAAGAAATTGTATTTTATATGAATTATAAATTATAATTATAATCATTATTGGAAAGCATCTGAATGTTTTACTCTTTAGTTTTTTTGTGAATCTCATTTTTCGAAATGTTGATTCTTATTAGAATTTTGCATGTCTGAGAGATGAAAGATGTCAAAATGTCAAACAAATAAGGCAACGTACCCATGAGAAGATTTTAGCGCTTTTGAACAAACTTTACTTTTTTAATTTTTCATCATTCTCCTGAATTATGGAAATCCATTTGCTGGATTCCTTTAACGAATGGAAGCACCCAGCGGAGTCTGATCACCACCTCACTTTTACACAACAAATCTATTACGAGAGAGAGAGAGACAGAGAGAGAGAGAGAGAAGCATCAGGTAAACAAAAAAGCCAGAAACAAACCCCTAAGAGAATGAGAAAAACAAATGTAAAACAAATCAAAAATTCCCAATATCTCATGCATCTGTACTGTTTCTTTCTTCTTTCAACATAATGCATATTTTATTTATTGCATATTATGAAGTATATATTATACTTATATGAAGTATTTCTCTTCAAAAATTCTCATTATTGAATTGCATCTGACGTTTTTAAAAATATGTTTTTATTATTATTTTTTGTATTTTTTAAATAAATAATTAATAATAATAATTAGTACTTTTAAATAATAATAAATAGTAATTGTAGTAGTAGTATAGTAATTATAATATAGTAGTTATAATTATTCTGAACATTGATTCTCATTAGATTGTAGGACATTTAGGTCTCACTCGTCTATTTTGATTGTCTGTAAAAATACATTTTTTGATTTTTTGTTTGTAAAAGAGAAGTAGAATAAGTTAAATGACAGAAATACAGTTTGTTAGCCAATCAGAAAGCTTTGAGGCACCTGTCAGCTAATTTGATTGTTCTCATTGGCTGAAAAGTCTTTGGAGGGCGGGGTTTAGGAGAGACGATGTCTGGCACACAAGCTAACATTGCTTAGTAGAATTAAGAGAAATATTGATTTACAGAATGAGCCAGGTTCAACACAGTCCTCTGGCAAGCCACTCTTTTTGTTCAAGTTACACCCTCAGAAACAAACTGGAACACAACTGAACCGATCGCTTAGCCTAGCGGTGAGACATAAACAATCTGCTAATGTTTTGTGAAAAAGCACACTTAAAACCGTACATGACTGGAAATATTTAAGATATTTGTCTGGCCATTTATGACTAAATATACCTTTTTGTGTCAGTGCTAGTAATGTTACAAGATCCAAACATATTACTAAATATTCCCTTGTCTGCCTTTCTCTCACAGTCCAAAAGTAATGTTTATACGAAGGAGTTTTTATTGACATCATGGCCTGATGAGTGTGTCCACAGGCTGAGTTTGCGTTTCGGAGCCTGTAAAACCATGTTTGTGTACGATGTTATGTCTGTTTACTTTTTCTGGAAAGCCAAATGATCCATTGGCTAACTGACATGCTGAAATATTCATATAGTCTCAGAGCAAAAACTGTGGTGTATGTCATGCAGTGTGGCCATCCAGTAATGCAGGTGTTTGGCCAATAAAAGTTTGAGTTCTGGCATCAAAGTAATATCAACATTGAGCATGTTTGCAGGGCTGGTGCGGAGATCCCAGACGGTGGTTAACCCACAGTAGCCAAGGGTCTCGATAAATCTCACTTATAGGTACAATCAACTCAGTCACTTCATAAAACTTGAATTTAGAGGTGCTACGAATTTTGAATTGTTTAGATGAGTCATAAACTGCAAAAACATAAACTGGTTACATTTCTCCCTCAAAAGGCAAATTAAGAAAATAGAAAAAGTATATTATGAATGCCTAAGAAAATGAGGTGTATAATTTTAAATACTTTTCTTTGACTAGCTTTAGACTTAAATATTTAGATTTAGTTGTTTAGTTACAGTTATGTATAAATGTATTGCTATGTAGAATTAATTGTAAGGTAAAATGTGAGTTATAATAATAGTTTTTTTTATTTATTTAGAAGGTGAAATTCTATTCTATTAACTAGAAAATAATAAAATATTACAGTATTTTACTGTAATATTAACTATTTACTGTACTACTGTAATATTTTAAGGTTTTATTTAATATTTATATTATAACAACATTGTTTAATTATATATAAAAATTATATATAAAACCTGTTGACTTCTACTGCTAATAATTTTTTACATATTTATTTATTATTAATATTTCATGTATTTATTTCATTATTTTAGTGTGAAATCAGTTCAAATCATAAAATTGTGTTAAAATCAAAGATTTTGCGAGGATCAAGCAAATATATAAATTTAGTTTTATCTCTTTTAAGACATTTTTTTTTCTCTTTTTATTTCAGAAGGTGCTAACATTGGAACAAATACTGTGATAGTCATGAAGAGGTTTATGGGTTTCCGTCCTGCTGCTAAAATAATCCGAAACCTTTAATGAAGGTAGTTTTTCTATTAATAGACTCACTTTGCTCTTTTTTGTGTGTCCGTCACCGTTCACAAGCAGAGACTGATGACGAGATTTAATGATATGAGAGGATGAATATTTATTACGTTCCTGCCTCTATATTCAGTCTCACCTTTCACTAGTGTACAGAAGTAAAACAGATAGTCTCTACCAGAAAGGAAGAAGGTAAAATTGTTGTTTCTTCTGTCAGGGTCAGTGCTGGGGAAAATTGCTTTTAAAAGTAATGCAATACAATATTGTGTTACTCCATGAAAAATGAACTAATTGCATTACTTGCATTATGCTACTTTTGCGTTACTTTTTGTCACCTGGGCTGGGCTTGCTTATTTATTTTTATTTTTTTTAATAACAATATATATATGGCAACTGTAAAGGCCCTTTCACACTAAAAGTGAAACAAGCCCCAGGGTGAAGGAAGTTCCTCTGCACCTCACTCCCAATATCTGTCAACACAGGGACAGGAGAGCTATCGGTGAATAAATGGGAAAACAAAGTAACTTGCATTACTTATAAAAAGTAACTCAGATGTTTCATTGTAAATTTAAAAGTAATGCATTTAAAAGTAATGCAAAAAGTAATCCAACACTGATCAGAACATAGCAGAAATGTTTTTTTTTTTTTTTTAAGTTTTAAAAAAATATAAATAGTGCTTTAAAAAGTTTCATATATATTTTAATGTATGAAGTATTGAGTTATAGTCTTACAGGTTTTTTTTTTATTTTATTTTTTTTATGGGTAGCGAGTAATAATATGATGTTGTTTTGATATAAGACTGAGAACGTAAAATTAAATGGAATATTTGTGTTAAGATATTCTAGTTATAATTTCCGATTAAGTGTAAATGTTGCTATTTTCAGAACTAATGGCAGAAGTAGTGGTGGCATGAGTTTTCTCCCATGTAAAGTATTGTACGTTCTTGCATTTGCTTTTAAACTTTAGTATCATGTTATTTCAGGTCCGACTTTGCTTAAAGCGAGGAAGTGTTCAATTATTTTTATTCCAGTATTTCTCCCCTGACCTTATAAAACATATTGTGTCATCACTGGACTTGTTGAAAACAAAAGGGTCACACATTGTTCTGTTTGAAACGTAATGCCAATGTAATTTGTCTTGCCACATGTCAGTGAGTGAACGGCTGAATGCAAAATGCAAATGCAAAAAGAATCTAGTAAAACAATAGCGGGTGAACATTTTTATCCTGGCTCAGGAAAAGGAAGAGAATAAGCATGACCTTGTATGTGGCTTGTTTTGTATGTGCCATGTCCGTACGACCTCACCCAACTTTCCATGTTCAGGTTGGCCGAGACTCATTTTGCTTTGTTTTTCATTACATCTCTCAATTACATACACATGTTTCTGAACGCCATTATTGGCATCTGTCACCTCTGTCATGTGTCTGGTATTAGCTGCAGTCATGCACTTGAGCAGGGTGCATTCTGGGTACGGTTCTCTTTGGTGAATTGTGAACTATTATTCACTGTTATTTTCACAGCCAGGCCGCTTTCCTTAATTGTTTTTTACAGTTGAATTGGGAATATTGATTTATTTTCTGTGTCTACACTAATTGTGTACAAGCTTCAGATGGAAACTTAGCAGTAGTATTTTATCAACTGTATCATAGTAATTAGATGTAGAAGATTAGGCAGAGATTCAGAGGGAAATATTAGCATTTAAAGAGGAAAAGTTTCAGATTTAAAATGTGGACTAATACGCAAGATAATCAAGGAGTTAGTTTGCTTATTATTCTGGTGTTTGCCAGCATTGTAGAGCTCAACATCTTTAACTCAATTACATCCTAGAATAATTTAAACAATAAAACAGCACACTGCATCAATTAACAGAATATAAAACAGAAAACAGGAATGAGGAATTATAGAAATCCAGAGGAGCAACTGAAACATACCTCTTGAGCTGGTATTTGAATGAAACTGGAATGACAGGAAGTAGAATTTAATTGATTGCAGTTCAAAAGGAAATGGCATTCTGGAAAATTAAGTGTACTTTTCTGGACACTTCAGACACTTTTGGACACTTTATTATTTATTTGTTTATTTAATTTTATTTTTGTAAAAAACTTTAAAACCAAGGCTATCAAACATTCAAAGTTTGTCTTGACATCTTGGTTTGTAAAATTATATTTATATTCTTTTTAATTCTATATTTAGATTATGTGAAATCTATTTTTTTTTTTAAACTCATGTCTGAAAAGCAAGTGCGGAAGTGAACTGAACAACTTTTAGTAATGTATATATATATATTTTTTTACTTTAAAGTTACTAAATAATTTATTAAAAATCTACTCTATTATTAAATTACAGTTCTCACATTGTGGGAAAACAATGCAGACTTTAGCCGAACCAATGTCGTTTTTAATGGTGTATAATTTTACTACAGTTATCATCTTATCAAATAATAAAAAAAAAAAGAAACAATAAATAAAGAAAAGAAATTGCTATTAAATTTCACGAATAATTCCCAAAAGACAGCAAATAACACATTGAATTAAAAAGGAAATTTTGAAGTATATAGAATAATCTTTATTTTACTCTTTGTTTTAAATTCTAAAAATATATTTCACAGTGTATGTAATTGGACCTCTATTAAGCTGCGTGAAGTCTACTGTAGTACAGCCCTGCATGACACTTTGTAAATGGCATGGTCATCTCGGCTCCCAGAGAGAATGGCTTCTTAATTTTAGAGGACCTGGCTGATAAGCTCTGGAGCTAGAAATTACCCAGCAGAAGCTCATTTGAAATGTGAACATGACAGAAGACGAGGGTCTGGGTATCTTCGGCTGGAGAAAATGTATGTTCAGCAGAAGTACTCCCTCCATTGTAGAGACCGTCAAGTTTTAAATGTCTTCCTCTCCGTAACGACGTTATTCAGTAGCACGTCATTTGCTGCCAGTGACATTTTCTTTGAAGTCATAAAGGCTGGCACAGTCATAAAAAGCGCTGAGAGTGACAATTTTCAGCATGCCCTGTGAATTATATCTTTTATTTAAGGTCTCGATTAACTGGTGTCACATTTTTCCCTGAACTAATCAATTTTCATGATATGAGCCACATATAATTCTGGAAAATGTTGGAGTCCCTCTTGCACACGGCTGCCAGTCAAGGGATAGAACCAAAGTGAGGTTATTTTCCACAGTGGTGTTTCAGATTCTGTTCCACTGTAATATAAAATCACTAGTACGTTTATTTTGGCTCTGTCCATAATGCAATACAAAAAGCTCTTATTGGGTTCATGGGCTTGTACCTAAATAAATGGGTTTTGTTTATTAGTTTTGTTTATTTTTTTTTCATGTTTTTGCCAGTATGCAGCCATTTACTGGCAGTTTATTAGGATATGGACTAGATTTTAAAAGGCAATTGGTCGGTTCAGGCAGAAAATATGCAGCTAGCAAATTTTCACCCTTCCCTCCTTTCCTTTCCTCTCCAATACAACACTAATAGATTATTCCAACGCTAATAGATTATTCCATTGTTTTTTTTTTTCCATTGACTCCACTTTATGCAATTATAAAAAATCTATTCATTTATACAATAGGAAAATCTGTGATAATCAAATAGTTGTATCTCGACCAAATATTGTCCTTAACAAACCATACATCAATGGAAAGCTTATTTATTTAGCTTTCAGAAGATGTTTAAATCTCAATTTTGATTGGTTTTGTGGTCCAGGGTCACATCTATGCTGTTTCAGATACTCCATTACTGTGTGTGGAGAAAAATAATATTATTAGATTCATGGTCCTTGTGAGCCAGTCTTGAGTCTGGATCCTGAAGGCGGTTTGCTAACTGGTGACCTCTGGTTTAGCTGGTCAGCCAAACGCAACTTTAAAAATTTCTCGTTAATCCTTATGCATGATTTTTGTTCACAGCTGTAGCATATTCTAACATGAGATCCAATATGAAGATTTTATCATAAATGACAGTGCAAATGAGCTTCCAAAATTAACTACACATAGAAAAGGCCGTAATTCACGTGTTCAACTCCACAATAAATCCTTCTGACATTTTTTTACAATTTAAAAGCGGCAGAGAATCACTTCAAATAAAGTACAGAGACAGTAAGTACCTTTCATTAAATCAGGGACTTTAAGCTTGAAGAATCTCAGACTCTCTGAAATGCATTTCTGAGTTAATAAGTCTATCTTGGTAAAAGTTATGACGTCGTCTGATATGATCAACCATGAAGTACATTACAAAGGTAATGTGAGTGCAGGAACGGGCTCTCTGAGCAGAGTGTATATTTTCATTATCAAAAACATTCAGCCATTTATCCCAAGAAGTCAGAATAATCATTAATAGGCCGGAATTTATGATGCCAGATCCTCAACTAATGTGAAAGTCTCCAGGTGTTACTAATAGCTGTGCGGAAATGTGTGCCGGGTCTACGGCTAAAATGGAGGTAATAGAGGCGCTCTTAATCTCCGCAGATGAAGAGCCATTTCACTGACACGTTGATTAGATTTTGAGGTCCTTAACCGAGGACTACAGGAAAGTGTGTTTAAATGGCGATGAATGGGGTGACTTTTAAAGTCATGTGTTTTTTGTGCTTAGAAACGCATTAAACTTACTTTAAAATTATTTTGTATTGTCGGAAGCATGGCTAACAGTGGCGCTTTATTGAATGGTGTCTGGAATCCAACTTGGGTCATTTCCTGGTCCCATCCAAAGAGTGGTGTTTCTGTTCCCATATGAACCCAACTTTTTTAATGAATCAGTTGTGTTTTGGGAACGGTTCAGTTATTTGCTCATAAAGACAGCCACTTGTTTCATTCCTAAATGAATACTTGTTTTTGGAGAAATCTATTCGATTAAATGTAATCTCATTTGTGCTACACACATACACCATATAGAACTTTGTTGTTGTTGTTGTTTTTATGGTTGTTAAGTAAGTTATTCAAATGTATGAGATTTCAGTCACAGTGACTCAATTTTACTCTTCCTAGATCAACTTTTTTGAACTACTAACCAATTAAGTTTTCTGAAACGATTCAGGGATTCACTCACAAAGACAGTCACTTCGTTTGTTCCTAAATGGATATTTTTGAAAGAATCATGAATGTTTAATTTCACCCATGAAGGAAGTCGCTTGTTTTGTTCCTGAATGAAACTATTTTGTTCAACGAATCGATTGAGTTTTGGGAATGATTCAGTGATTTGCTTGTTTCACTTGATTCGTCTTTCATCTTCTGTTCAGAATTAAATCCATGTTTTTGAACAAATCAATTCAGTTTCATGAAAGATTTAATCAGTTCACTCATAAAAGAAGTCACTTGTTTTGTTCCTGAATGAATCAATGTTGTTGAAGAAAGCGATGGAGTTGATGAATCAGTGACTCACTCATTAAGACTCACTCATAATGAAGGTCACTTGTCGCCACCTACCAACATAACCATGTAATTAGAAAGAGTTACTAAAAATCTCAATTAATAATAGTTTTTAAATTCTTTGTCGGTAAAGAAAACCTACGTAACCTAAACAAAGAAAAAAAAAAGTTTAATTTATATGTTTGAAATGAACAAAATAAACTGAATCCATTCGATGGCACTCATTCCTGTACAAGGGGTTCAGGGCAGTTCAACAAATGCATTTTCAATAGAAATAATTTCTAAAGGAGTATTAAATTAACAAAATGGCATGTTGCTGTAAAAATACATTTAACAAAGTGATTCTATATGTTTTATATTATTTATATGGTATGAATGATAACCATGAAGCACACAGTTGCACATATTCTCTAAAACCTTTATTAATTCTCCACTTGACAAGAGTCACATTTATTTCACGGTCCCATGATTAGATCACAATCATTCAACTTTTCATGCCTTTATTGTTGAGTAAGAGTTTGAAAAGGTGTGGAATAATCAGTTTAGGTCACCAACATATGTTTGGCGTGAGTTTATTGAAAAGAGCTGCTGTAGTCTGGTTTGATCATGACTTCAAAAGGGCAAGTTCACATGCTTGACTATACCTCCATACTTGACTGAGCTAATAATCAGTATTGTTTATGTGACCTTTGATCATTTTAAATAATCGATAGTTTGAAGGACACCGTTTTTGCATGGTCAGGGAAAAGGGTAAACTAAAAGAATTTGTTTAAAGGCAACATATCATGCATATATATATATATATATATATATATATATATATATATATATATATATATATTATATATATATATAATATGCATGTTTTATACATCAAATTGCATTGCAATATTTAAACAGTTACTTCACTCAAGAATGAAAATTGAGCTGCTTTAAATTCTTCTTTTATATTCCACAGAAAACAACAGCATTTGGATTTGAACTTCCATGAAGGCGAGTAAATAATGCAGAATTTCTACATGAGAACCTTTTGAGAGTACCACCGACAAACTTAAGGGCCTCAAACTACAAAGGCCTGTGAATGTTAGGATGAGGCGGGATAGATCACGTGCACCTGTGGCTGGAGAACCATCATGAGTCATAATCAGACCTTCTCAGTGAGGAAAGTCACGGGGGACAGTTTTGGAAAACTAAAACTAGATGCACAGGGAAACACAGCAGTTCAGGATCAAACGCCTGGGCTCTAGTCTCTGCCTGTGTTTGTACTAGGAATGCATATATAACTGCATCGCATTTAGATCTGGAGGAGCTTTGTAGAGTTGGAGGCCACAGACATGACTCTTATTATGCACTAGTGCAGCAAACAAACCTGCCCCTTCTTCCGTCCGTCTCTCATCCTCAAAGGCGAATCTGAGACCAAAGGCAGATTCAAATAAAAATAGACACAGCACAGAGGCGTACAGCAGCATGCATTGTTTGTGTTCATAATACATTAAGTGCCATGCCTGTATAGATGAAGGGGTTGTGGGTAATTGATCTCAATGAATTTATCTTTAATCAGTGCTAGAAGTGGGAGAAAATACTATATTTTAGACATAGAAAATAAGTATGATTAATCACCTAATATATATGTACACTACTGTTAGTTTGGTGTCAGTAGTTGCTTATGCTCACCAAGGCTACATTTATTTGATCAAAAATACAGTAAAAAGAGTAAAACTGTGAAATATTATTACAATTTAAAATGACTGTTTGTAGGGCTCAAAGAGACACTGGACTATGGGACTTTATGTGGGATTTATTTCATTTGTGAACATTATTTTATTAAATTTTTTATGGGGAATTAGTATTTAGTGTAAAGATTTTCAATCTTCCATTGCTGTTTGTATGACTGTCAGATCATGCTGGAGAACATGATCATCATTCAATTCAATTTAACTTTTCAGTGGATGGAAAAAATGCATTAAATAAGAAAAATGCAAAATATGTTTACTTTTTATCTTATTTTGCATTGTGCAGTTTAACATATTAAAATATAATAATTATTTAAAAAATAGTTAGATGAAATTAGTATTTAAAAATTTAGTTTCTGTAAAAAAGATATTCTTTTTTGGAAGAAGTTTCTCATGCTCACTAAAGCTGCATTTATTTGATTAAAAAAATCTCTCATATACAATAAAAAAATATCATATATTTATAATATTATTACAAATTAAAAAAAAAAAAAGTTTCCTTTTTGAATATATTTTAAAATGTAATTTATTTCTGTGATGCAAAGCTGAATTTTGAGCATCAGTCTTCAGTGTCACTTGATCCTTCAGGAGGAACCATTCTAATATGATGATTTTCTGCTCAAGAAACATTTATTATTATTATCAATGTTATAACTAGTTGTGCTGCATAATATTTTGTTGAAAGCGCGTGATGCATTTTTTTTTTTTGATTCTTTAATGAATAGAAAGTTCAGAAGAACAGCATTAATTTGAAATATGAATCTTTTGAACAAAACTCAGTAAATTCCTTTCAGTTTAAATTCAACTTCTGGGTTAAATTTCCTTGAATATTTATTTTCCCAGAGTGCATTATCTGTGTTGAATTTCTTTGAATTAAAACTCAGTAAATTCCTGTCAGTTTAAATTCAACTTCTGGGTTAGAATGTGGCCAAATTGGCAGTTATGAAGTTCATGCATTTTTGGCCAACTCTGACAGGTATGCAAGAATAATTCCAGGTACTGTGAACATTCCCTGTCCATTAAGTATGGCTTGGTGGTTTAATCATTGTGGTATCGTTCGGTTCATGCATGCCATGCAAAGTGTGTCTGACAGGGTGCATTAGGTGTCTATGCAGGTATCTTCTGAATAGACAGCAAATTCACACCTCGCTGGAGAGCAAATGAGGCCCACCTTCATTGAATCTTACAGCTAGCATAAGAGCCTGACGGAACTTTTTTTCCCAATGCTCTGTCGTTCCAGATCCGCAAGCAGTTTCCTGTCATCTTATCGGACGAGAGTGTCTGTGGAAGCAACATGGAAGGTGTTCTGTACTTCTGCAGCGTTAAAGATGCCCCGTCGCCACAGGAAGTCGAGCGTAGCTGGCAGCTGAAATAAATGATTGCCGCGGGACTTACCTGTCGGGAGGGAGTGATTCGGCGGCGTCGGAGCTGTTGCATTCGGCACGGTGACAGGCAGGCCATCATGCTCTAGTTAATGGGGTAAACAAACAGGAAGACGGGGATTTTGATGCCCGGTGAGGCCACAGGGCTGCGCCCTCATTGAGCAGCGCGAGCGGCCCGATTGAGTCAGCCTGACCTGTTTATTTCCGTGTTTTTCTGCTTCGCTGCAAACCAGTAATGATCGCCACACTATTTGATTGACAGGGGCTCTCTCCCCTCGCTCGCTCCTGGATCCAACTTGAAAGTGGTGATGGTGGACGAATTGTGCCTGTTGACCCATCGCCATGCCCCACCAAGGGTTCAATTTACTTCCCCTGACAGGCAAATGATAAGTTGCGGCCCCACACGTTCAGCACCCTACCTCGCGCTCAGGAAAAAACACACTGCCGTCGGAGACAGAACCGATTTCCACGCGCTTTTAATTAGCCTGGCCAGTTTTACTTCACTGAAACAAGTCAAAAAGCTAATGATGTTTACATACATGATTCTACAAGTCTAAACAAAAAAAAACATGACTGATTTCAATAAAGAGCTTGAAAAACCTAAATAGTACACCTTGAGAAAAACCAAGCAAAATCTCAAGAATAGAAATATTGGACTCTTATTCTGGAGCTGGAGCAGTTCTCAGTTTAGTGCTGTTATGTATATTAGGGTCGAAACATCTGAAAACACACGCGTAAATGTGGGATTTTTGTCCATTTAATTTAAACTGTGGAAATTCTGAAAAATGAATTTTGAAGGGAATTATTTTTTAAAATACAGTCAAACATATTTTTAAACATAATTTTTTATAAAATATATTAATAAATATAAAATATATGAGATTAAATCTTCTGAAGCAAAATTAGTGTTGCAAAATAATAGTGTTAAAGGACATTAATTTTTAGTAAAGTAATATACGCATATAAGTATATTTGTCAAATTTTTAATTTTAAAGTCATAGTTTATTATACGTCAAAAAGTTTACACAAAAAAAAATAAATAGTTGTCTGTGTGTCGTGTTCATATGTTATTATAAAATGCAAAATTGTAATAATCATGGACTTGTTGGTATCAACATATTGCGACCACCATTCGTTAAAGGACATTTCATTTTCATTATTATTATTATTATTATTAGTTTATTATTTATTTTAATTGTATTACACCGCAGACTTTTTAGCTATATGGATTCTAAGAAATCAAAAATATTTACATGTGTAACAAACATTTTGCCTTCTTGTTGCCATAAATAAAATGGGGCTCTTTCATCCATGTAAACAGTTTGCGTTTGGACTTGATTGTAACGTATTTTATTCGCAAGTTACAGAATGGCTGCTACAAAACTAAGATTTGCAGTGATATACTATATCAGTTTAAAATGACACCAGCAGCAGCAGTCTTGTATTTGGCAAGTGAAGTATGGTTAAACTATACTGGTTTAAGGGGGCCAATTCACCAAGAACTGCTCAAAGTCCAGCACATACATTTACAGAAGGAGTCTAATAGTGTTATTTTGCACCTCCCCCCCACCCCACCCCTTCCCCTGGGGAATTTGATGGGGACCTTGGCTAAACTAAGGACTGAAATCAAGTAGGAAAGAAATTATTTAACAACCCGGTGTTTGCTGGTGGGTGTGGTGTGTGTGTGTGGTGTGTGTGTTTTGTGTTCCTTTTTTTTTTTCTCTTGGGGTGTGTGTGTGTGGTGTGTGTGTTGTGTGACTGTGTGGTGTCGTGTTGTGTGTGTGTGTGTGTTGTTGTGTGTGTGGTGTGTGTGTGTGTTGGGTGTGTGTGTGTCGGCAGCAGACCTGAGAGTTGGGTTCCAGTATTCACATTGTTCTCAGGCAAGACATATTATTAGGCGGTACCTGTGCTTTCCTGCAAAGAGACTGACAAATAGGGTAGGCAGATTTATTCATTAGAAGAGTGAAAAGCGTTTGCGGAATGAACGGGAATTGTTCCTAACCATAACGGCCACATAGCTTCTGAACAAAAACATCATGAATCAATTCACGCAGCTGGTTAAGAAGTATTAGTTAAAGAGTCTCTGCTATGTAAAACGGACTTTCAAACCCTTAACGATTTACATTTAAACCATGTCAATTATTTGCCATATGTAGAAAGAAGTGAAAGGGAGTGAGCAGTTTATAATTCCTGCAGGATAGAGTCAGTTTTAAATAAAATATCATATAATAAACACATTTCAATTCAAATGTGTTTTTGGAGCTCGCTTTAACCATCTATGTTGAGATAAGTTATAGAGTTGCCATTTACTCATAGCTCTTTAAGGAACGATACAATAAGGGAAAAACCACTGGATCTAAAGGAAGATCACAGCGTTCCTTCTCTTTCTTCGATCGATCGAAGATGTCCAGCATGCTGGGGAATTGCGCTTCTTAAAAGAAAACAGCCCTTGACAGATTCTTCTTTAAGGATCAAACTGAGACAGATGTTTCCCAGAATTTAAACGGCCTAGCAGCCAGCAGCATGACCTGCGTCCGCCAAGTTCGGAGCATTCCAACAGCCGCGCTTGCACACGCAACCACCTGAACAATCTTGCACCTCCATTTCAATTGTGAAAGTGGGTGTGATTAGCAAGCGTCTGACAGGAAAGGACTCCGCAAAGCGGCAGATCGGTGGTGATATGCTGTGGGTGCTGATGTGTGCTAACTTGCTAGATGCACCGAATGCTTGGAGCGCTATAAAATAGCGACCATAATGCTAATTAATTTGTCCCGAGTGCGCTCTCACTGTCCAGTCACGCTGCTGGCACCGGCGAGCCTTCGTTTAGCGGCATGCCAAGAATGATGTAGTGAATGCTTTTCGAGTTTTCAGTTCTTCTAATATTGGTATTCAGGTCTCGAGTGTAAGCCCACATTTTATTTTTGTAGTTGGCCAGTCAAATTTTAGTTTTAGCGGCCCGTAGTGTGAATAAAACAAAACTGAAGGGAATATGACACAAAAGAAGGCGTTTATAGAGGTGGGATGAAGTGGAATAGTGACTAGCTGACGAGTAGACATGGTTCTGCTTATTGCTGCTATCTTTAACTAACCACTTACCTAGTAATTACTCGGGACATGAGGATTTACTTTTGATTTGCGTGGTTTGCCAAAGGTGTGTTCAAAGTGGTGAGGTGTTGTTGCTCATGTGTTTGCTAGGGTGTTGCTAAAGGGGGTTAAGGGTGATACGGGGGTGGTTTTGGCTTTAAGTGTTGCTCTTACTTTACTAATTATTATTTATGGTTGGGGACATTGTTGCTGTTGGTTTGCTTTGGGTGGGTTGATTAAATAGTTTTAAGATTTTGATGATCACCGGTTCCCAGTCACTAAGCATTAGATTCCAATCTATAATCGATCTTTGAAGTCGAAGATTTTGGAATGCTCAGAACATAAGCAAGTTCTTCCAATAGCCAATGATTAAATCAGTTTTAAAATCACATTGAAAATGAGGGAATGCAGGGATCCGTTGAGAAGGCTAAAGATCCTAAATGCACATGTGTTTTGTCAGATACACAGTTGGCTGGAGAATCGCAGAACCTGGTTTCTCAATCCCTTCCTGTCCTATTATGGTGTTGCTAGTGTTTGTTAAGATGTGGCTAAAATGGTTACAAATGTTTAGAAAAGTGCTGTATGTTTCTAGGGTGTTGTTAAGTGGCTTAGGGTGCTCTGGTGGTTGCTATGGTGTGCTAGCGTTACTAAAGTATCGGAATGTTTAGGATGTTGCTGTGTTGTTTTCTATGGTGTGTGACTAAAGGTGTTAGTGGTTCTAGGGTGGAATGCTCGGGTGTTGATTGCAGTTGCTAAAAATGTTCTGGATAATTTAGGACGTTTGCTATGTGGTTCGCTGGGTGTTGCTAAGTGGGTAGGTAGTTCTGGGCTGGTTCAGTAATGGGCTAAAGTCCAAATAATCAAAATGTAATATTTTAAATGAATAGAGCAATGAATATGAAAAAAAAAAAAATGTTTGTTGCTTGTTTAGTTACTATATTTAAATACTAAATTACAAATGTCCTTTATATGATATGATATCTGATAGGCACAGCACAGTGTCAACCATGCCAGAAGCCGGCCCTCAGAAACCTGCCAAAGGAGAGTTTAGCTCCTTTGTCACAAAGGTAATGTTACTGTAGTAGAAAAGGAAGTTAGCAAATCCTGCTACACTGTGTTTGGACTCGTTCCTTAATACCTACCACAATAAACACCGCTGGGTATACTCGGGCACAAAGTTGTTTTGCTTGTGAAAAAGCAAAGCGGTTCCCCGAGGGCTCCTCATCACATAAACGCCGGTCTGTCCCCTGGGAACAACCTCCCAATCATCAGGGGTTTCTCAAACACGGACAGCCCCAAATCACGGCCACCCTATTTTTACCATCCAAGCCTCGTGTTTTCATACTGTGTGGGTTCAAGAGACAACAGCTGAGGGATCTTTTGAGTTGTTGTTGTTTTTTTCTGTCTAACTTGAGTCTGTTTAGGTCTGTTTAGTAATACAATGAAACATTTAAGGCCCCATATGATGCAAGTGTGTAAAAAAAAGGACCCTTCTTATAAAATAAAGCATACCGATCTTTATTGCTGTCAAAGTTTGTTGTTTATACCTAATGTGTTTTAAAAAAGTTTCTTAGGAGAAGAGCCACGAGTACTACAGAGCTTAAAAATGAAGTAGTAATCATTACCAGCATAGCAAAATAAATATTTGAGTTCATGTTCATTCCAAAAAAACAATTTATTTTGATGCTGTTCATATATTTTCAATAATGTTGTTTTATTTACAGCTTTGAAAAAATCCTGTATTTTTACAGGTGCACTGCATGTTAACAATTCATTTTGTCTTAATGTTGTTGTATCAGCTAAAGTGTTCTGAATGTTTTTGGACCATTGCTGTATATGGTTCATTAGGGTGATCTGATAAGTAGGTTAGGGTGTTTCTGGCGTTGTTGCCAAGGTGCTGCTATGCAGGTTGCTAAAGTGTTCTAACTATTTTGGACACTGCTGTGTGATAACAAGAATGTTGCTCAGGCGGGTTATGCACAGTTATGGGTCGTTGCAGGGTGTTTGCTAGGCAGTTGTTAAAGTGTTCTGGGGCCAGTTGCATAAACCATAGTCCTATGTTAAGGGACTGTGTCTTTAGAACCTCGTTTGGACCAACCCAGCAGTTCCTTTTCAATTCAAATTCAGTCGAAACAAAAAAAATAAAATAAACATACATGACTTACTTTTTAAGGGACTAAAGCAGTTATGCAACCAGCCCCTGAATGTTTAGCAACATTGCTTTGTGGTTGCTAGGGTTATACTAAGTGGGTTAGGATGTTCTGTGAATTAGCAATTAATCTTCTGTGGGAAGAACCCTTGAACTGTCTGTGCATTAGCATGTACATTTTTAGTACATTCTCATGAAATTGTACCAATGTGGGACCATAAACCTCCCACAATGTTGACCCCAAGTCAAAGAAACTTTGCTATGTCTCTGCTTATCTGTTTCTCGTCCCAGTTATCGCACTAAATCTCGCACTTCCACCCTCTTTTTCTCTCTCTCCTTTTTCAGGGTTTAGCTGTCTGGACCTATACTGCCCACTTTTTATTCCCTTGTTTTGGCAGATCGAGAATGCACAGTTATTAATCAATTTGTTCTGTGTGCTACAGGATGTTCCACAAGCATGAAAGTGTGTGGCTGCGTGCGTTCTCATGACACTGGGGCGCGCCTAAGGGTGCTGGAGCGCAGACCCAGATCTGTCTCCCATCCGTTCCTACCTCCAGCGTTCGATGTGCTGGAACCCTCTGCGAAATGACGATGAACCGTAGGAAAGTGCTGTGTGGGAGGGACAGAGAAAACCAGAGAACGCCCCCACATCGCTTAACTCTTGAATGATTGCGGAAAAAGATGGATTGGGAGTGAGGGCAGAATAGCGTTGTGTGGGTTGACCACATCCGTCCTCGCTGTCCATTCAGGTTTCAAAATCTTCCTAACCATTTGGTCTTTAAATAATTCGTGATCCAACTGAATCATAATGGGATTTCTAAATACATTTAAATTTCTGAAAGCAAATAATAGGTGTTGCAAAATATAGTGTTAAAAGACTTCTACTTATAAAAAAATAACTAAAAGTGTCATGGGGAAACTTACTCTAATTTGAAAAAAATAAATATAAAAGTAGCATTATATTTTAAAAATAAATTAAATAAAAAATAATGTAAAATAAAGTTTATGATCCACAACAATGTATAAAATAAAAGTGTAAAGATTTTGGTATTTAAAAAAAAATAAAAAAAAATAAAAAAAATGGGGAATTATATTCATTCTCATCTCTTGAAAGTGAAATAAAATACTGATTTTTTTTTCCATATATATCATTTATTTACAAAGGTGCATCTTAAAAAAAATATAATTTTAATAATATTTAATAAATAATAGTTGTAAGATTTTGGTTTTAAAAAGTAAACGGGGAATTTACATTTAATCTTTCATTAGTTTTTAAAGTGAAAAAATAATCTGAAAGTTTATTATATCTAAAAAAAAACTGTCTATTATATTTGTGTGTGGTTTGTGTAGTGGGTGGGTGTGTGTGTGTGTGTGTGTGGTGTTGTGGTGTGTGTGTAGTGTGTGTGATACTACCAACTAATTTGTTGAAAGATTATTTTCATTATAGTGGAATTACATTAAACAGGACCTGTCAACCGTTGATTTTTCGCACGTCTTGACTAATAAATGAATAAAAACATTTACCCTGAAAGGGCATGGTGAAAGGTGAGAAGGAATGGAGAAAAAGGAGAGACAGAAAGAGAAAGTGCTAAAGTCCACGTAAGAAAAGCATTTGAAAGACATAAAATATGACTTTTCCAGGACCGGGGTATTGTGTAGTGTGAACGGGCCCAGCTGTGGCGCACATGGACTGAAGAGATCTTATCCCAGGCCTCATGTTGCACAATGACCTACACTTCCGTTCTGCCCTCGATCCCCGCTCAGTCCGCCACCAAGCTGTAGCACTGTTTAACAAAAGCTTTGAGAACAGAAGCATGAAGAGGTGCTGGTGTGTCAAACATCGGTTATCCATACTGTGAAACTACAGCCCTGCAGAGTACAGAAGACACAAGAGAAGCATCCATAAATCTGTGGCCTCTG
>NC_056583.1:22036441-22065863 GCF_018340385.1 Cyprinus carpio
GTGTGTGTGTATACTTACCAAACTAATTTTGTTTGAAAGATATTTCATTATAGTGGAAATTACATTTAAACAGGAACTTGTAAACTGTTGTATTTTTCGCACTCTTGAATAATAAATGAATAAAACATTTACCCCTGAAAGGGCATGGTGAAAGGTGAGAAGGATGGAGAAAAAGAGAGACAGAGAGAAAGTGCTAACTAGTCAAAGTAAGAAAAGCATTGAAAGACATAAAATATGACTTTTCCATGAGGGGTATTGTGTATGTGTGGGAATCCGGGCCCAGCTGTGGCGCACATGACTGAAGAGACTCTTATCCCAGGCCTCATGTTTCACAATGACCTCCACTTCCGTTCTGCCCCTCGCTGCCCCGCTCAGTCCTGCACCAAGCTGTAGCCACTGTAAAAAAAGGCCTTTCTGAGAACAGAAGACCCATGAAGAGGTGCTGGTGTGTCAAACATCTGTTTTATCCATTACTGTGAAACTACAGCCCTGCAGAGTACAGAAGACACAGAGAAGCATCCATAAATCTTTGGCCTCTGGTGGAAACATATTTTCCACACACTCCTCCTCCCTCGTTCTCTCGCTAACACTCTGTCTTCATCCCACATGCTTGAGTCTAAAGGGCCATTCACACATGCAGGGATCTGCAGCAGCAAAATAACCAAAAGCCATTGATTTTTAACAGGAGTTGGTGATTTTTAACGACATAAGCTATAGTGATGTTTATGATATGCATACAGTATGTGTTCAGAAATGCAACAAAGTTGAGAAAACTTATACAAATATGCAACATTGTATAAATTGTTTATATCAATTTTGAAGGTATTAAAAATCTTAAAAATACATACAATAATTATATAAAAATTAAGTAATTTTGAAAGCATTGGGAGATAAATGAATAATTCGAAATTCTGGAATGCTTTTTTTGTTTTCCAGGTTGAGTTAACATCTAGAATTGGTATATAATATATATATATATATATATATATATATATATATATTACTATATATATATTATATACTGAAAAAAAAAAAAACACAGAATTTTATAAAAGTAAATGGACTATCTCATCTTTTAACAAAATTGAGAGCGAGAATTTATTGTGCTACACATTAAAAATGGAAATTATTCAATAACATATATAAGTTGCTTTGAAAAGTCAAATAGAATATAGTTATTTTTTAATGTAATAATACTTTACAATTTACAGTGTTTGCTGTAGTTTGATCAACTAATTGCAGGCTTGATGGGTATAAGGAGACTTCCTTCAAAAACATTTTAACAACAAAATATTACCAAAATATAAACTAATGGACTAATCATGATTCTGTACTTAATCACTGAGCAAAACTAAAAACAGATAAGATTTTAAAAAAGTAAAACCGTTTTGATTTCAAATTGTTGTTAAGGAAGGTGTTTAGAAGTCAGTGAGGTGAATTGTGATCTTAATGTGCGTATTTATTTTATTTTATCATCTCTAAATCCTAGACTTTCTGATGGGGTCGTATCTAGTTTAACACAGAATAAATCATGGCTTTTTATGGATGGTCTGTCGCTCGCCAATTTTATGTTATTGTAGATGGTTGAAGACATCAGGCTGAAATCCATGTTTGCATGATTAAAGCTCTTAATTGTTTCTAGAGCATCAAATGGAGTTTTTTTCTGCCATTCATCGTTGATCTGCCAGTGTAGGAAAGTAATATACTTAAGGCATAGGGATATGGAAGACCAGGCCAAATTAAAGGACTACACCGTCCCAAGCTTGTTAAATATTTCATAATAACTTAGATAATCATTACAAAAAGACATTCATTTTCCTCCTCTATAATGGTTGGCTCATTTTAAAATGGAGAGTGTGAGCTCCAAGTTATTTTGAAAAATTCAAATATTTGCATCAATTTGTAAAAGTGGGTATAATCATGAATTTAGATTTAATTGGCAGGCATAAACGCATTTGTACCGCTTTTAATGAGAATGCAGTCCCATGCAAATTAGAATTCTGGGTAGAGCTTCTTTTAACAAAATTGAGAGTGAGATTTATTTTGCTACACATTAAAAATGGAAATTATCTCAATAACATATATAAGTTGCATTTGAAAAATTCAAATAGAATATAGTTATTTTTTAATTGTAATAATACTTTACAATCTTACAGTTTTTGCTGTATTTTGGATAAAATAATTGCAGGCTTGATGGGTATAAGAGACTTCCTTCAAAAACATTTTAAAAAAATATTACCAAAATATAACTAATGGACTAATCATGATTCTGTACTTATAAACTGAGCAAAATAAAACCAGATAAGAGTTTTAAAAAAAGTAAACAGTTTCGACTTAAATTGTTAAGGACAGGTGTTTAGAAGTTCTATGGAGGTAATTGTTATCTTATATGTGGGCTATTACTTATTTTATTTTATCATCTCTAAATCCTCAGACTTTCTGGTTGGTCGCATCTAGTTTAATAGAATAAATCATGCATTTTTATGGATGTATCTGTCTCTCTCCAATTTGATGTTATTGTAAGATGGTTGAAGATTGACTGTGGGCTTGAAATCCATGTTTGTACTTGATATAAAGCTCTTAAATTGTTTCTAGAGTATCAAAATGAGTTTTCTACATTCTCTTTATCTACCAGTGTAGACAGTAATAGACTGAAGGCATAGAGGAATGGAAACAGCCAAAGAAGGACACAACTTCCAAGTTTGTTAAATATTGCAGAAGAACAGTAATTCATTTACAAAAAGACTGCATTTTCCTCCGCGATAAGGGGGGCTCATGGAAATGGAAGTGGGTGGACTCCACGTTTTGAAAAAGGCAATAGTTGCAATCTTTTTAAAAGGGGTTTATATCTAATGAATTTACGATTTAATGTGGTATGGCAGAAAATCCATTTGCACCGTGGGCTTTTAATTAAGAATGCAGTCCATGCATGTAACATGATGGTAGAGTCTGATCATCAGCGGGTCCTGGGAGAAACCTGTAGCCGAAAAAAATTATGTCTAATGCGTTTTACACTGAAAGCACTTCGGGAGTGGAGGGGCAGGCGGTGTTAGTTTTTCCCCTCAACGCTTGCAGACAATGAGGTGCCGCTTCTAAAGCGTCACTTGCTAACCCTCTTTCAGAACGCCTACTACTCAAGCCGGTTTTATTCTTTGTTTGACAACAACCGGGCATTGGTGGAAACATACGTCATATGATCTGAATAATGGATGTCTAGAGTTCTGCGTGGTGACATTAATGTGTGCGCGAGGGTTGTTTGACAAAATGATGGGACACTGATGTTTTGCGAGGTGTTGGGTGGGTGTGTTTACGAGCACGAGCTCAGCGTCCGTGACACTCTGCTTCATGTTGGAGGCTGAATAAAGATTTTTAAGCTACTGCAGAGAAAAATACTGCAGTTTGCAAGGCCTTGGCTCTCTTCCAATTCTTGGTGAGAATAAAGAATCTTAAGCCAAAGAAAGAGGAGGAATCGGGGGTATCACATGTGTGCATTTGCCACCTTCATGTCTTGTGAGAGTCATATACACATCAATTCTAATTTGCGTAAAGGTTTTTCGGGCTTTTTTTATTTAGCCATAATGAAGGGTCGACAGGTCCTCGTAGGTCTTCAGTTCACGTGAATTTTGTACATTGAAGATAAAATTACATTGTGTCTGAACCTAGCTCTCTACAGGACTTACGTTAATTTAAACCTTCATGTGGGTGTGGTGTCCGTATAGCAGCAAGAGTATGTAGAGGTAAATTTGCGGAAATGTTTGCTTGTTGTGGGGGGGGTTGGCTGCTTTTTTTAATTTTTTCATCGCATGGGGAACACTCTTCATGGTACAGAACAGAAAAGTTTCCCCCATATGAGATACAATCCATGCAACTGGAACAAGTTTAATAGCCCAAAAAGTGCTTATACTTTATATTATTATTAATTATTATTATTATTATTGTATTATTATAGATGGGATCTATTATTATCAATTCTGTTACTACTTGCATAAATTAGAGTAAGTGGAGACAAAGTGGGCCAGATTTGTGTCGTTACCCAACATTAATGTTCTGATTTATTTTTGCTATAAAAAAAAAAAAAAAGAGTCCACATGTTAAAACCTCTCAGCCTTACCTTTCTTTGGACAGTGTTTGATGCGTCCATAAATTTTTTCACAGATTCTTTAAAAAGACCTTGCATAAACCTTCAGCTTAACTGACTGACTTCGAGTCTTTCATCTGTTGTGACGAAACGCTATTTATGAATGCACATGAACCGACAGAGGGCTTCAGACCTCCACACAAACTTTGACATCAAGCACAAGATCAGTTTGCCTTCATGCATGTTGATACAAGCTGCTAATGACCGATTGTAATGCTTTCAGCACATCCCCAGTACTGCAAAGCAAGTCAAGAGAGGGAATAAATGCAATTACTGGAATATGAAAAACTTTCCCTCTTGTAGCCTAAAATATGAAACTGCACTTGAGGAGTTATTTATATCTGATCTGATATTTAAGATTACGTTTGATGTCATAAGTCATTCAGCTTCGATGCCTTCTTAGGGATCAAGTGACATCTATTTTTTATATGAATTGACTTTAATAGCTCTATGACTTTATGGATTGTTTGAGGGTGAGCAAATTTTAAACATTTAGCTATATGTGGGGGGCATAAATATGCATAAAGACTTTGGATGTGGGATATTCCTACTTCATTTCTCCTCCTTTATCATACCATCATACTATCTGCTAATTTGCTATGTTTCTCTAGATCTTCTCTCGAACTGGTTTTAAATTCATGTAATGTAGGGATTTTGATCTCATCAATGCCGTTTTTAAGCTTAAAGTTCATGTTTGTCATTGACTTTGTAGATCTTCCCTGTGTCACACCATGTCTGTGTGACATCATCCTAGTTTCCAAGTTTAGAAGTCATTTTCTTGCACGGGTTCTATCAAGTTGGAAATGCGCGTCTTTCCAAGCCCAAATCTTGCATTATGGCTCAGAAAACGTGACCTCTTTATTGATTGAAAACGAACTACACCTGAATGAAGTTCCTTTTTCATCATGTAAGAGAGTGCATCTATACAGTAGAGTGGGGTGCAATCCTCCCAACATGACAGCAGCCCAATTTCCGGGTTCATATCCTCTGCTGCGCTGTAGGTGGTTTCCAACTTTTGAGTCATGGCTTTAATGGAATGGCATCTGGCTGGATCTCCTCTCCCTCCCCGAGCACCCACGCCGAACTGACATGCAGGAACACTCTTCCTATTTCCATTAAAGTTCATTAACCTCTACACATGCATATACGGTGAGTTTAAACCACAGTATCACGGGTGCCCTTAAACACCCTGCTGGTAGCCTGATTTTCTCAGAAGTGGAAGCGGTTCGTGTGTTGTGAGGGCTTGAGCCGAATACCACAGGTTTTGCTCTGGAAACATGGTTTCATTGGCAGCACTTGAAAATAAAGTAGCGAAACCCAAAAGAGTCAAATGAATTTCATGGTAAAAATTAATGTGGGCCCTCATTGTGCATTTCTGTTGGGGAAATTAGCTCCGGGTTTAATATGAAGTCCAGAGTACTAGAGTAGTACTAGACCATTATTGCTCTGATGCGCTGAGTGGGTGGTCTGAGGTCAAGCACAGGTGGCGACTCTGTCATTTCCTAGTGAGACTAATTTGTCTCTTTAAAATGGGTCGCATAAAAATGTACATTGTGCAGGTTGGATTATTAAATGGATGTGGAGAGAATGAATTGTCTGATTGTTAGATTTTCTTATAAAGCACTTTGCAGTAATATACCATGGTGTTACGGTCACTAAAACACCCTCTGCGAAAAAATTATACTGCGCTCAACACTAAGAAATATTCCTTCGATAATTGCGATGTGTAATTTGTTTTAAATGCTCCTATAATAGTTTCTAACTATCATTGACAGAGACGATCTTATCCACTACCCGAACCTCATTTGAAGCCATTCCACTTAAAAAGTATAAAACACAAAAACGTGGCGAGTTCATATCCTTGTTTTGTTTGGACTGCCCCTGCACAGCCACGCCGTCAGTCTAACGATTTTATTGAAAATGTCATCTAACCCAACAAATAAATCGGTTATGTATTTGGGTTGATGCCAAAAAGCAAACTGAATAGATTTAGGATTAACAAACTCAATCGATCTTGACCAAGCTTGATCAAGAATAGAATTTTAAATATGGACTGAAACGAGTAGAGACCTGAAATAATACAATCAACAGAATAATAATCATACTAATAATAATAATTACTAATAATCAATAATCACCACGTAAACCCTTTCAAAAATCAGTTTCAAAAATCCATCACTGTACATCTTATGACTCGCCTCGTCAGTGGATTTAGCGTGTCTTTGGATGGTGTCACTGGGATTTTTACTTTCCAAGTAGAAAGTAGTGAAAGCCCAATTCTTTGCATTAATGACTCAAAAAACTGTGACACTTTTTGGTTTGAAACAGAACTAAAACCCTGAATGCAAGTGCCCTTTCAATTCCTGTGATGAAGTCATCTCAAATGGCGGAAATGGCACTATACTTGCTGCAATTTAGGGTTTCATGTCAGGCGACTGTATGCCAGAACTTTCAGAATTTGATTTATGGAATGCATGCGGATTTATGTAAATCAGTGGATGTAAAAGGACACTGTTGTTTCAACCAATGAAATAACAGTTTGAGGTCATTTTGCTATCTGTTTTTGGGTGTGTTGTGCCTACACGATTATTTTGGGTAATTGAGTAACGTCTGGTCGATTATTTCTGATGGTTAATTGGCTCTAATTTTTTGGTGGTAATAAGACGGAATAGATGTAGGCAAACAATAGACATTTAAAGTGACTTAAAATACTTTCTTATTTCTTAAATTGTTTTAATAATTTCTAAATTTGTTTTAATATTTAATATTCAAAACCGGTTTTCTCAATTCTAATAATGCTTTCATGGAATCTCGTCTGTGGAATGCGCAACTTCCCTGTATTTTTGCCGATTAACATGACATGGGCAAAATGAGTAGTAGCTTAATTTATTTGTTTTATTTTTGTATAGAATCTAGTACTCGAATGTCAATCGAGGATCATGACAGCCCTAACTTGTTTGTTTTGACCAATGTTAGATGGGGGGGATGAACAAAATTCTGCTAATCAAACAGTACTCGTATTCAAATTTTAAAATCATATGCAACGTATATCAAACAAATTACTTGAAAAAGACTCTTACCTGATTGTGGCAACTATGGATAACCAGAAAGTTAGAGCGATTTTGTAGCATTCCAAACTGGAATTGATAGCCAAAGTGCATAATTGTGAAGTCTATAAATCGGTCCTCTCTGGTTTCTAGTATGCTATATTAGTTGTCAACAAAGGATTACAGATTCCAAAGCTCGTCCTGGATGTGAAAGAGACTTTAGGAAAGCGACGCTTTTCCCAGGAGAGGCTAATACTCCACAGATAAGTGTAAAAGATTTACTGTGCATGAACGTCTACCACAATTTCTCTGCTTTTCCCGCATTTGGATCCCAATTGACACATTTGGAATTCCTTTTACAGTTCATGAATGCTTTCAATTTCTCGTACTGTATAAAATGACGCTCACGCCAAGAACAAGATTTAATGTTCTTTAGATTAACAGAGTAAATAATGCTTTGTGACATTGCCTTGTGGGGAGAAGGGCCACTATTGTCTGTTGATTGTACAAATAGTTCATTTTATCAGGCCCTGACTGTCCCCCTATTCTTCTACCATTGCTAAATAATTGAATAAGCCCATCCGGCCAATGTTTCAAGGTATTTTATTACGGTTTCCGCTTTAGCTTATATAAACCAGCAGAGGCCTTAGTTTTTTTAAAACGCTGGGAAAATTGCTGCGAGGTATCCCATGAAGCTCTGGCAGGGTGTCCAAGAAATGATAGCCCAGTTCATCATTTTTGTCTGAAGTCTTTGATTTAATTCACTTAGGTATTTATATTCGTATGCCAATATGGTAAGCCAGCAGAGGCCTGCAAAATAGATTTGTCTTGGGTAACAGTGTTTCCAGGTGAAAAAACACTTAGGATGTAATGGTACAGATTGAAATTGCAGGTTTCAACATAGAATAGAGCATGTAAATTATTGAACAATATTTAAGTTGCTTATATTATTTTTACAATAAATTATTAATACCAGTTAATATGTTGACATTATTATTATTTTTTTTATTTCTGCACCGAGGGTTCTTATATTTCCTGGCATATAGTTCCAATGAACTGTAGTACTTGGCAGAATAAATATTTATTCTGATGATCACCACTTTTATATAAAGTTCGTATATTGAACTCATTTGGTTGTTACTCTTGTTTTTATAACAGCATATCTATATGTAGGCTGTCAACCCTGCAGTGATTTGAACACTCCTTATCTAGACTTGAATGGACTTATTAACTTGTTGTAATATATTGTATGGTTGTATTGCGTAATTTCATATTTATATTACAATTATATAGTTACAATTCCCCCAAAGCCCAGTCACACTGCAATACATTATCCTATTTGATTTCTAATTTAAAGTGTTTTTTTATTAGGTGAGATAATGTCCAGTTTTGGTCCGTTTTTGGTTAAGTTTTTTTGGTCCAGTCAACTGATTTACTCATGAATTCGGACATTAGGGAAGTTGTCGCTGAACAGTTCCCCGTGTCCCCATTGTAAACTACCAATGCACTACAGTCCAATCAAGAGACAAATTCAATTATTTATTATTCGGAAGTTCGCCAATGCTATAATGTACCTGAAAAACTAGTCTTGGATCACTGTTTTTTGAGCACTAAATAATTTCGCTGATCACTATTACTGAGTAATATGACTAGAATAACGTGCTGGTTCAAGGTTCTTGAATATTTCACATCAGATTAATGGTGGAGAGAAAAATTTTCAATAGAATGTTTTAAAGTAATCTCCATGTCACTTATGAGTAAAAATGCTTTTACCTCCACATAGGGCCCATTAAAACGTGAGTGAATGTAGATGGTTTTTTTTTTTCTGGGATTCTGACACATGTGAGATGTAAACCAAGTAGAAATATGCACATATATTATACTGGGGTACACAGAGAATTAAATGGATGTTGGCTGTTCAACTATACCATTCACTACACGTAGAGGCTGGCTCCAAGGGTTTAGCCCAAGGGATCCTGAATCATACTGAGGGTTTTTCTCTATTTCCTTTTAACTGTGGTTAGAAATTTAAAGGCAGAGTTCATCAAAAATGAAAATGAATGTCATTATTCTCAACCTCAAAAAAAAAAAAAAAAAAATGGGGGTTTTGAATGACATTGAGGCTATGAGGATAAATAATACAAACTTTTGCTTTTTTGCGGCTGGACTGCTTCCCTTTATGAGAAGCTTATGGAGTTCTTCTCAAATACGCCAATGTAGACCAACCCTAAATGTACCAGAATCATTGTGGGACGCGTGATTATTAACCCCCTCTGAGTTTCAGAAGGCCAGAACAGAATTATTTGCTTATTCGTTGGAAGTTCCAGTGAGCCTGAGATCCGGACAGGTTTACCACTCTTATAAATTCTGTCTTTGATCTCATGACACTGGTTAGGCATTTTTAAATTTTGCATATGGAAAATTTTTAGGCTTTGCTTTTAGTTAAGTCCTCTTGTGGCTGTTCAAAATAACTTCCAATTCTTGACTCATCAGATTTTTCAAACCAGTCACCTTTCCGCTTCTTTCGCAGGCAGAGGGACCTTGTTTGTGGCATTCATTACATGACAAATTCTGAACTTATTACGCTGCATTTATTAGGTAGGATAGGAGACAGCAAAACCGCTGACGGAAAGAAATGACAAATAATGTTGGTTGAATTGAAACCAACAGAATAGTCCAATTTTGTTAATGTTTAAATTTGATATGCAGATTGTTTCGATGCAATTGCAGAAAAAAAAAAAAAAAAAACACAATAAATGGCTCGGAGGGGAGAACAGTAGTTGCCCCTATGTTAAAATAGCCCAATGCCCTATTAAAACAAACACAAATACTTTCCAGGGCCTGCACACACGAAATCTCAAAGAATCTCAAAGCAATGCTTTCCCCTGTAATGTTTCTGTTTAGAGATATATGAACTTGAGTTAGTTTTTACATGATTTTCATAAATTTCTATAAAGGGGAGCATCGGAGTGCCGCATTTTCCACAAGTTGGTATGATTTTAGAGGTCCTTCCATTAAAAATGTCTGCCAACATGCTTTGGTTAACTCTCCTCAATGGTGTTGTAAAACCAACACCCTTTTTACCTTTTCAAAAACATGACTCTGTTCACAGCGACCCATTTTCGGTGGCATGTCCTCTTTAAATGATAATGACTACAGGCCACACCCTGCCCCTCTCTTTCATGGGGGTGTGCCTGCAACATTGCAAACATTTTCCATTTAGCAGGACAGCTTTTACCCAAAGCGAGCTCACAGGTGCATTTCAGCTAGTACATTATTATTATTTTTTTTAACTAGCATGTGTGTTCGCCCAGGAATTGAACCCACAACCTTTTGCGCGTGCTAACACAATGCCCTCATACCAGATGAAGCCACAGGGTAGTGTCGACCAGAACGGCAACCTTCCAGTCTCTTTCGTGAAGCCAACACTGAAGTGACTTCTGACACTGAAATTCAGCTGGCTGCAAAGGGAGTCAACCTAAAAAAAAAACCCATATACTCCCCATGTTAAAATGCCCAAATTACAGCAGGAAAACGCATGTTTACCAGCCTGGTTCAAAAAATGATCTTTGGTCTATATAGCTAATTTTACCCTTCCATGACAACTGTGAGGGGGAGTGTGATTTTTCATTTTATTTTTTAGAACTCATACATTTAAATTATATTAAGCCTTAAAGTTCTGCATAAGTTTAGGGCGTGGCCACTTGAGAGACAGATTGGATCGCTGCTGACATTGCTGTCGAGACTAGGTGGGCGTGGCTTCAGCAACCAGCTCCCGCATTTTTGCCCATTTTCGGATTATCCGGGAGTGACACGCTGTGACGTGGCTGGCCAAGATGGCAACGGCCGCGCTCCGCCCACTTTGAAGCTTCAAAAACGCTCTTCAGAAGACTACAGGTGACATCACGGAACACTACGTCCATGTTGTCTATGGTGTCGACACAGAAAGCCGGAATTGCTGGCCTTGGACTCTGTATATGGCTTGGAGCTGGTCTTATTCAAATAGCTATTTACGTTAGAAATTTGTGTTGCAAATTGAGATTGCACAGTCAGTGACTATATATTCGCAAAAAACAAATGGTGTATCAGTTATGGCTAACATGGCACAACACATCAGTGCACCAGGAAGGATGTGAAAAGTAAATTATATTTCAGAGTTTTTCAGTCAAATTTAGGTCTGTTCCTTCCTCCAAAGCTATCATATGTTAGATCCTAAAATTTTTATCACACAAGTCAAAAACCAAAACAATATCCTGTCAATTCATAACTTTTTATGTTTATTTAGTTTGGTGAATTGGTGGCTAATTTAAATTAATTTGTTATGTTTTCATTTTGCTAATCCCCCGTGATGGTTATATGTGGACGTTTTTTTCCTTAAAAATTGTACAAATTGATTGCAACAAATCATATGCAATCACCACCTCGTAAAACAGTTACATTTTCCCCGTAAGATCAGGTTGTGTTCTTGGTGCTTCTTGTTTTTGACTGACGTGGCTTACTATGAACTCAATGATGCACAGAGTGAAGCTTTCGGAACCAGTGATGTTTGAAAGCATTTGTGTCGAGAGAAAAAATAAAAATAAATGTGCATTAACTCGAAGATTTTCAAATCAGTGATTGAGAGGACCTCTGTGGTGAAAGTGAGGGAAGACACGTGTCATGTGTCGCAAAATGTTTCACAACCAACCAACGCATTAATCTTAAAAAGCAAAAATGAATGAAAGAACTGGATAGATGTATCAATATATTAAATACATGCCAACATTCTGTTCCATTACATGCTCTTGTTAGCTCAAAAAAATAAAGATAACATTTTGTATTGTGGACGCGGACATTTTCTACTATGAACATTTTTGTATTGAAAAGGGCTGCAAAAAGATTCTTAAAAATTTCTCTGTTTACTATGTTATTTTAAAACAAAACTGAATTGACAAGAAAATCGTTTACTATGTGGGTTTAAAACTGAATGGCCTTGAGAAGCAAATGTAGAGAGAAATGTCATGAGATGCTCTCTCTTTTTCTTTGTGCCACCCAACGAGTAACGGTAGAGACTGAAGACTTGTTATTGCTGTCAGTCGTTCCGAAGGAGGCCCCAATCATCAAACTGACAGCACTGCAAGAGGTGTGATCCCGAGAAAGAGCTAAAATAGAGAGAGGAAGTGTGTTGGGCTGGAAATACACACACTGAAGTCTCTTTGTCCTCCCCTGGAGAGTCTTCACTACATTATCTTAGAATTAATTCTATTTTGGAATACTTAAAATAAGTAAGGTGAGGGTGTTGGTGCAGTGGAGGCACCCCGCTTCTTTCCTAATGAACCCATACCTTGCTTTTTCACAGCGTGTCCTTGGGACTGTCATGTCCAACCTTTTGATCGTATCTGATTATCCAGGCAGCAATTAATTCATAATTAAGCAAGTCGGAGTCTTGGAGCAGTGGGAGCGAGGTGGCAGAGGATCTGGCCTACCTCCTGATCAGCTTCCCATTTTGGCAAGCCTGTACTTCGCTTGGTTCCAGTGATAAAGCCGGTGGTGGGGGGCAGAAAGGGACATATGGTTGCGTGTGTGTGGGCGGGTGGATTTGACAGGGGCCCGTGGCTAACTCTCGTCCTCCTCACCTCCCTTTCGCTCCCTCAGGACCGCTCTGAAGCGTTGGCTATGTTGAGTTTCCTGACGCGCTTGAATTCTACTTTGTCTTCCAAAACGCCATAAAAATGACTCTTAGACCTGCAGGGGTGTATGGATTTGGACAGAATGTACAACCCCCCCCCCCCCCCCAACACATTTTCTCCCCCAAGTATGTCGATGAACAGATTTTTGGGCTAAAGTCATACATAGAACTCCAAGTAATCCTCTAGAAAATCATAATTACAAGCAGAGCTAATTTACTAATGTTCATAATTGGGGTTAGGGATTTGAAAAATAAGTATCAAAGTTTTACATGGCATGAGTGCTATGGACATAATTATTTTCAAAATTGGCTAGTTTATTGAGGAGAGGTGTTGCCATTATACTTTTCTGCGTGTGTTTATGTAATTTTTGTTCGTAAAATGTCCCAAAAACATATCTCCGACTTGCATTGAAGGAGGGGGATCTGGTGTGCATCTGCAACAGAACCACATAGCAACATGCTAAAATCATTCAGATACCTTACACAACTGCTTAAAAATCCCTGGCAAGCAGCATTTCTGGCAGCAAGTTGTGCATACTGACCCTGAACATTTGTACAGCAAATCTGAATATTAATATTTATTTTGAGATTAAATTGCCATATGATGTATATATTTTGTAAAGCTGTGTTGTTACTGGTACACTAAAACCATATATATATATATATATACAATCAAGCTAAAATAAAATATGCATAATCACATAAAAAAATAACACTAAAATTTCCAAAGCAACAAATAATAAAATAAATGCCATGCTTTATATACACTTTATATAAAATAACATGACAAAACCACATAATAAAAATTACTTAAACTAACGGAAAACACTATATAGATAGATATATAATATATATATATATATATATTTATATATATATATATATATATATTATATATGTATATATATATAAAATTATTAATTAATACTTTAAATAGTATATTAAAATAATGATAGAAAAATAATTGAATGAAAATGACTGTGAATTATCTAACTGAAAATAAAATCCCAAATGCTCGAAATGGAAATATTATCCTGAATCTGTAGAACGACGAACAGGGTAACAATCATTTCCCTGCTATCTCATCACTCATCCACTGTTTGTGGCTTTGTTGTGATTTACCAGATGGTTTGTATTTTTGCTGGTCAAAACGGTCTGGTATCGGAGGCCTGGACTTATGGCCCTTCAATGTATTTTAGCTTTTTTTTCTTTTTGCAGGCAGTATATTAATTAGAAAGTGCTTTACAGTTGCATCAGTAGGATGTTGTGTGTGTGCGTGTGATGGGAGGAGAGAACAGAGATTAATTCAGGGGTCAGCCGTATCTGAAGCCCTTGCCGGGTAGAGCCTGGAAGTCTTGCCAGGCCCTGGACAAAGGTCAGTTTTTGGTCAGTTCTCACTCTCTTTTTTGCTCATGCCTTCATCAGGCAATGAATTTCTCGTCACGCCTTTCCAATTGCAATGTTTTCACAAATTCCCCATCCATTCTCTCTTGACCAGGGTGTGAATTATGGGGGGTTAGGGGGTCTCTGACCTCCCTAATTAAAGCTTGAAAAGCTTCCAAAAAGCAGACAAAACAAAAGATTTGGGGCATCTTTTAAAAAAAATAATTCAGTAATAATTAATTTATTTTAATTTCTTTTTTTTTTTTTTTTTTTTTTCAGGAGCTTGACAAACCCTGGTTACTGTCACTGTGTATGGCAAGAGCTGCTTATAAGAATGTGCCTCTTGGAACAACATGAGGGTGAGTAAACATTTTTTTAGCTTTCAAATGTTTTTTCTTTAAGAACAAACGATAGATTAAAAGTTAAGTTAGTCAGGTGTTATTTTTCAAATAATAATAAAAAGGTAGGAAAATCTCATTTTACTGAGTTAACAAAAGGCAGCTTGAGCACCTTTCCATGTAACGTTTTTGGATGGAAAATCAACAATTTTGTTGCTATGGGCGGTTGCTAAAGTGTTCTGAATGTCAGCACATGCTATGTGGTTTGCTTGGGTGTTTGCTAAAATGGGTTAGGGTGCCTGGGAGGTTGGCAGGGGTGTTGCTTTTTTGGGTCCTAAAGTGTTTTCTGAAATGTTAAGCATATGGCTATGTGGTTGCTAGGGTGTTGCTAAGTTGGTAAAGGAGTTCTTGGGGAGGTTGCCAGGGTTTTGTTATTGTGGTTGTTAATGTGTACTGAATGTTTAGAGTTACATTGCTCTCCTGTGGTTGCTAAGTGGGTTTGGGTTGTTTCCTGGGTGTTGCCAGGTGGTTGGTATGCATTGCTTAAGTGTTCTGAATATTGTAGTGAGCTGCTATGTTTATGGTTGTTTGCTAGGGTGTTTTCTATGTGGGTTAGGGTGTTCTGGAACAGTTGTCAGGGAGTTGCTTGTAGTCACTAGGTGCTTTTGTAAACATTTAGCTATGCTGGTGCTAGGGTTATAATGTGTGGTTTGCTAGGGCTTTGTAGTTGCTTACTGCAAAGAGTCTGTTCCTCTTAGTCTATGATATTCTGCTCTCCTCCTGGTTAGGGTTCCTCTAATTTAAATGTAATTCTTGCCGTTGCAAATAAACATAAGATTAATCTGGTCAAAATAATAATAATAGGACAAAAAAAATCAAATCAGTCCATTATCACCAGAGGGTTTTGAAATTTTACAGCACTTATTTTTTCACTGATTGGCAACCTTATCAGTTCATCCCATTCAGAATGTAATTCTTAACATAAAATGTGCATTGCTTAACCGCCACCACCATTTCTCTGTTCATTTACTAGTTATGTTCAGCGTCTGCCATGACTTTGTTGGTTGTAACAGACATGAGTGATTATGTTGTGTTAATCTCTAGCCGCTGGCCTCTCTGACGGATCGCGGGGCTCTTCTCCCTTGATTTTCAACGGCACGTTCCGTTTTCATTCGATGTGCTCCTGATGGTTGTCTGCCTACAGGGATGGTTTCACCACATCATCGCCCATGTTGTTTTGATTGTCCTTGACTAACCTGACCGCATTGCAGGACGACTTTTGTTCTTACAAAGAGGACCACCAAATTACCACCGGCTGTTTCACAGCCCGCGCTCTGATCTTAATGGAGGTATGTGCCCTGGAGAAATATAACATAATTATCCTGATTATTACAATCTTTTGTAGTACCAGAAGATAGTAAAGGCTTCATTATTGTTCTTTTTGAATTGTTCATGTTTAACGATTATTTTCACGCCTGCAGCCTTTTTGCAGGCCAAAAGTGGTACGGAGAGAGACAGAAAATGAAGAGAAAAAAACTATATTTGATTGGTTAATACCCAGCAGTAGAGTGAGCTTAAGAACTTGAGCCCAGAACTGCAGCTTTCTGTCTTGCTTCCTTGACCCCAATTCTGTTTATGTCTTGAATATCCCCCAGCTTTCTTGAATAATGTTTCTTATATATTTTTGTCTTGAGTAGTCGCACCACTGATCTTTCGAGTTTCCTGTGTAGGGACCTTTTTAACATATTTAAAATATATCTGATTTGTTTTGAAGGGTAAAGCCGAATGTGGTGCTTATACGGATGAGGTCAGGGCACACTTTTTCCTACAGTTAATATTAAAAAAAAATGATATATATATATATATATATATTATAGATATATATATATATATATATATATATAATACTAGTAATAATGAACAAAAAACATGCTGAAGAAGCCTGCATTTATTCATTTAAAAAATGCAGTAAAACAGTGATATATTGTTAAATATTTGTTAAAGTAAATGTTTTCTATTTGAATATTATTTGTAAAATTTAATTTTATTCCTATGATGCGCAAAGCCAGATTTGCAGCATCATTACTCCGTCTTCATGTCACATGATCCTTCGAAAAGCTGATCTGATGCTCATGGAAACCATGATACATTTTATTTTACATTCTTTGATGAATAATATTAAAAATATAAATGTATTTACTTTACTTTTGATTCAATTTAATGTATTCTGCTGAATAAGAGAATAACTTTATTACCAAAAAAATTCTGAAACCTTTTTTTTTAATTATTACAAGTTGAAAGGGTAATTAGCATAAATAATAATAATATAATAAAAAATGTAATTTGTGATCTTTTATTGTTCTTTTAAAGCCATTTCTGATTGTTTGATAATTGTAAGTGTTTGCATTGAAATAACCATTTTTTCCCCCTTTGGTTAAAACTGCCACAGCAGTGAAAAGATGATGTCAGGAAGGATCGGGTCTAGACTTGCCCAATATTTAAGAGTGTCGGCTCTTAATTTCAGGTGTTGTGGTTTGAGTGTTTGTGTAATTATAGCTGTCAATCCATCCTGAACGTGCTGGTCACCTGTGTGTCCAGTGCCCAATAATGCGGCACTGCTATTTTCCGTAGTGAATTGTGATGAGGTTTGATTTAGAGTCTCGCTGCAGCATAATGAATTTACACATGACGACAAAATACAGACATGTGTTTTTCAAGTCTTTAAACAAATATTAAGGACTAGTTCACCACAAAAAATTCAAAATTTGGATAAAAAATTGTTCCTCCTCAGGCCATCCAAGATGTAGATGAGTTCTGTTTTCTTCAGCTGAGTACATTTTTTAAAATAATGCAAATATTTTCCAATGGCAATAATTGCATAGAAAATATGCAATATATGAATAATTGCGTAATATGTTAGACAATGAGCAGGAAAAAACGTGTGTACTCGAAAAATATTTGTATGTATTCTAATGGAATGTAAAAAAAAAAAACATTGATGCTTCTTATTTTTATTCTTTAAAGATTTCCTGTTAGCATATTTGATTCTTAGGTATCAAAAGGTCATTAAATAAAAGTGACAAATAAAGACAAATAAATCTGAAACCATTAATTAATAAAAAAATAAACCCTGCACGTAACAGTGTCTGCTTGACGGGCTTTGAGCGCTGCGGGACGGCTGCTCATATTGTGCTGAGAGGGAGTCTGTTTGGATTACTGTACAGTTGTCCCTGAAAAACAAATGGGGTTTCCAGCATCTACGCTGCATGCTATGCTACACCGCTATTGAAATCTGTACTAGCTGTTTTGCCCTGGTGCCTAAAAGAAAGATCAAGAACTTTTTGCCCACAGGCAGGCTAGAAAGACCTATTCGAACTATGGGAGAAACCTACTGTGACATGTTTCGGCCTGCATTACGAGATCAAATGTGCACGCATTCAAAAGAATTTGTCTCCAGTAGATTTGATCGACATTCGGGAAAAAAAAACGCAGGAGTATGAGACTGACTCGATCATGATTACTTTGATTGTTGGGAGGGGGACGAACCATCACTGGCTGAATAGAGTACAAATTGTTCTTCTCGTGCCCCTTTCTCTCTCTCTTCTCTCAGTCTCTCCTCTCTCTCCTCTCAATCTCTCTCTCTCTCTAATGGGTTTAGCATTCATGCTTTATAATGGCTTAAAACAGTTTGAATAGAGTCCAGGCATGTTTTTTATTCGCTGGGTTTTGGTGGTTTACTCAAACAAACACACTCTGTACACCTCTTCATCATGATTTGTTTTTGTCGTTTGAACTGTACACTGAAGGAGTTTTGACTTTTAGATCATCTAAGAATCTGATAATTTTTTACACATTTTGTGTCATTTGTTACGCTATTTTTTCATGGTTTGTGTAAATGTAATTAATGTTGTTTTAAACTTTTTCAGCTTTTTTTTTCAATTAACAAAAAAAAAAAAACAATGTTTTTTAAATAGTTTTAGTTAACAATAGCAAAAGGGAATTTAATTGTTTGTAAGTATTTTAAATTGACCCAATTATCTATTGGCTATTTTATTTCTATTTTATACAGCTAGTATGGACATTTCTTGTGTGTGCTCATCTTAAAAAAACATAATTGCATGTCAGCATAAACGCCAAGATGTAAGTGAAAAAGTTTATCAATTAGCCAGGCTATTAATTTGTTCATTTGAAATTTAACATGACGTTTAGTCCTGTAAAGCACTACCTGGGAGTTGTGACTGGAAGTGTTTTTTTGAATATTTTTTGAGTTGTTTCTTGAGTGTTCTGTTTGTAATTTTTGGTTTATACTTTTTTGTATCCCGTGGGTTTCAGTTTTTTGATGCGATTGTGATTGTTGTGGTGGGTGGGTTTGTTGTTCTTTTTTTTGGTTTGACTTTGTTTGTGTTTTGAATTCTTTCCTTTGGGCTTATCCAAGGCGTTCAGATCAATAGCATGTACTTGCTAGAGGTTAACGTCAGGTTCTGCTCTCTTTTTAAAATCTATAAAATTGAAACTAAACAACCTCGGCAAGCTCTAACCGCTGTTTCGCACATCCTCCAACCCGACGCTTCCAGGTGTGCTCGGATCCGAGGCAGTAATTGCCAATCACATCAGTCCAGCCATTAAAAAGCAGACCTATGTAATGAAGCTGGTCTTATTAAGGTGCTTATGTTTTATTCTTGCCTATTAGAGGCACTGAGACCATCTTCCCCCGAAAAGCAGACAGCCCCCCCCCCCCCCGGCCCCCGCCCCCACCCACCCCTGCCACTTTTACCTCATGTACTCCAGCGTTCCTCTACCTGCTGTTTGGCAGAACTTGGAGATAGGATGGACGGCATGCAGGCCAACACTTTCTGACAAGGTTAACACCCACTGAACGTTTCCTGTAGGTCTGGGGAGAGAGAGCAATGCTTTTACCTGACGCCCACTTCTGCTCCAAACTTTCATGATCCTCGCTGGCCAATGAATTTGTGCTAAAGCAGAACCAGACATCCCGTCGCTGCTCCACCACAGCTTAGAGGCAGTGCTCATTTGAAACACTGGCCATTAATGACGGGGGACAACGGCTTCATGGTCAACACAGCTGTAAACTGCTGCAAATATTTCAGTTGAAACTCTTTTGGAATCTTGGATTTTAACAGGTGTGTTACGTTATCATATTTATTAACCATCCTGTGATCAGGAGCATCCAGTGTTGTAACGTTGTAAAAGAATAAACTGTCAAATTAAAAGTAATAATGACTATCAACATAAATTTTTTTGGCCAAAAGGTTTAGTGCTCGTTAAGCCCGCGTTCTACCCACTACCATTTTGAGCATGCAAAATTTCTTCATGCACTGCATGTGCACTCTCTGTAGCATAACTCTTTTTAAAAACTTATTCAACACATAACAGAAATAAATAAGCATTCTAATAAAAATGTAGGCAAAACAATCCAAGTTCTTTTTTAATTGTCCATATTCTATTTACATTCTTTATAAAGTGTCCTTTTGAGTCCTTGAAAAGGTTCGAGCAACATTTTTTTTTTTTATTATTTCATAATTTTAAAAAAATGTTACAGGAAGTGAATGCATCAGTTTTCGTCTGTTTATGTATTTCTTTTGACAAAATTAGGTTTCTACATATTATTGTTATTATTAATTATTAATTTATTAGAAATTATTTCTAATTTCTAATCTATTTTATATACATTTATATATGTGTATATATGATTGTAGTGTGTGTGTGTTGTATAATAGATAATCATACTTCAAGTCATCATTTACCATATTAGGAAAGTTGAAGTCTCGTAGTCACCGACCTCGAGATTGATCTTCGAATGATTTATAAGTATTCTAACCACCTTTCCTCCAGAGGTGTGGTGTGTGTAGCGCTGAGGCGTTGGGGAGTTCGTCTGACCTCGGTGCCCCAGACCCCAAACTCTGGTTCATGTCTTACCAGCAGCAGGAGGCAGCAGGTCAGGCCACAGCCCATGGACAGAAGCCCGTACAAATCTCTAAACGTACGTCAAATGTCAGTTTCTGTGGCCTTGGACTTACACGGCACCTCTGACATACAGATGTTTAACCCAGAGCTGCTGTAACATCGGCCTGACCCCGACACTTCTGAGAGCCCAAAAACCAAATCAAAATGTTGGATTAATTGTCTGTATTGTGTGAAGGCCGTTCTGCAACTACATGGCTTGCACGTCATACTGAAAGATCAATCCGGTGACAGTCTTAAACATTGAATAATGGTGTCTTTACCTTGGATCATTTTGTCAGATGAGTTTAAAAGAGTATGTGTTTGCTTCTGCAGGACTATTACAGCAGCATCTCAATGACACCGTCAAGTAAATCCACAAAAGCGTGTTTGTGGTTTCCTCATGTCAAATTCAAAATACTCCAGTTCAATCTTTTCTCTCCTTAAGACATACGCTATCGTTTTTCATATGCCACATCAGTCTTACCGTTCCTTTTTCCTCTTTTAAAATAAAATGTTTTTAAATATTTGAAGCCCATTCCCTCAGGTTATACCGTCACATGATAAGAGCCAGAAGGCATTATACAGTAGATACACTGTATATATATATATATATTAATATATATATATTTACACACTTAACTGGTCAAACGTTTGGGAATCAGTAAAGAAGTAAAGAAGTATCTTATGCTTCATCGAGGCGGCATTTAGTAGTTTCAAAAATACAGAGAAAAAAGAAATTCTGTGATGGCAAAGCTGAATTTTCCATCAGCTCCATTGACTGCAGTATACAAGTGTCCACATGATCCTTAAGAAATCATTCTAATATGACGATTTATTATTATAAGAGATGTATCAAATGCTTCAAAACCAGTTTTTGTGCCAGTTTTTTTTTTTTTTTTTTTTTGGGAAACTGCAATACTTTTTTCAGGATTCTTTGTTGAATAAAAAGTTAAAAAAGGAACCAGGATTTATTCAAAATATAAATATTATTTTCTAATATTATAAATTCTTTGACTATCACTTTGTAACAATTTAACAAATCCTCGCTGAATAAAAGTTTTAATTTGATAGATTCAAAAGTTACTGACCCCAAACTTTTGAACTTAGTGCTATATATGTTAGAAAAGATTTCATATTTTAAATAAAAGCTCTTCGTTTTTAACTTTTTATTCAATCAAAGAATCCTGCAAAAATGTATCACAGTTTCCAAAAAGATATTAAGCAGCACAACAGTTTCCAGCACTGATAATAACGGCAGATATATTAGAATGATTTCTGAAGGATCATGTGTCACCAACGATCAAAAGTAATAATGCTGAAAATTCAGCTTCTCATCACAGGAATAAATTAGATTTTATGTATATCTTAAAAATAGAAAAATGTGGTTACACTTTATTTCGATAGTCCACGTTTAGACATTCTACTAACGATAAGTAACTTTGTAACTACCTGTCAATTACATGTCAATAATTCTCATTCATTTGGCAACTACATGTGCTACTAAATCTCAGAGTTAGTTTAGGGTTTAGGTTTAGGGTCAGTGTTAGGGTAGGTTTAGGGTAGTATTAAGTTTGACAATAAAGTGACAAAGAAGAAAGTGTTAGAAGAATTCAAGCAAAGTTATAATTACTTATACTAACTGCCTAGTTGAATGTGTTGCAAAGTTATTACTATCAGTAGAATGTCTAAAGTGGCCCTATCAAAATATAAATTATTAAATTGACCAAAGTGACCAGTAAAGACTAAAGAAAAATAAAATGTATATTTTTTCTATTTGTTTTATATAAATGGCCATTCGTTTAACTTTCAATACATCCAAAAATAGTTAAAAAAGTAATCAAATAACTAAAAACATGTAAGGCAGCACTACTGATTTCAACATTGATAATAATAGCCATATGTAAATTGATTTCTGGAGGATCATGTGACATTGGAGACTGGAGTAATGCATGCTGAAAATTCTGTATTGCATCGCATGAATAAATTACATTTTAAAACATTATTTAAATAGAAAAAACTTATTTTAAAATATTAATAATATTTCACAATATTCCTGTTTTTACTTGTATTTGTTTTATCAAGTAAATGTGACTTTGAGTGAGCAGAAGAGACTTTTTATTCAAAAAACAAAAATCTTTCCAACCCTATACTTTTTTATATAGTCTATATATATACAATTAGGACCAATGGACTCCTTCAAACGTACTAAGAGAATCGTTGAGGGATTAGAATAGCTAAATCCATGCATGCAATAAATTGGCAAAACATGACTGAAAATGGGTCACAGCACATGGCTCTAGAACCCATGAGCTGGATGCCGGCTGTTCTGAAGGTGTGATGATGAGCAGAGATCATTAAGTTCTGGCCCAGGATGTAATGACTCGACAACAGAAAACCCTGAAGCTGACCCCTACGTCTGTTTGTTCATCTTTACCGGGCACATCAGACCCTTTCTTTTGCAGTTTTCGGAGGCTTTGACTCCCAGACTCAAAAGTGGAGGTGGATCCCAGCAGGAACAAGGCCATCTCTACTGCCCCACCGGAGAAGTACTGACACGGGTCCAAGAGAGGAGCCTTGCCCATCCGCTCTTGGTTCTTGGTAGGTGTTCGCTGACGATAAATATTTCATTGTCCTCTGAAAAAAAAGCTACACATCATTTCATTCTCTAGCTTTGTTGTGGGGACGGCGACGCACGCGGGTCTAGTTTGTGATGGTTTGCAGGGAATGCAGCTACGAGAAAAATGGCTGTTGAGACACAATCCTACCTCAGCAAGCACAGAAAAATCCTGACCGCCACGAGGTGTCTCCAGAGTCTCATTGGGGAAGTCACGTCTGCGTTGTCGTGAAAGGGAGTTTGTGCCTTTTGAGCCTGATGGATAAACTCAAATCTGCAGGTGCAGTCGGAAAAAAAACAAGTTTTTTATATTATGTACACCAGAATTACCATGAATAACACAACTCCCATCTCTTATTTCAGCTTATGGAGAGGCTGGTTGGAGGAACAATGATTATGTCTTTGAGCATTTCCTAAATCACTTCTTTTTGCCATTTCTTGTTCCATGTGCAAACTGTATGCAATTAAACCCGTACTGTTGTTAACTTATGGAGCCATTCTACACGATCGGGCCTTTTATTTGAACCTAATGTATGCTGGAAAAAAATGGTGTTGGAGACATTTTCACTGTCAGAAACTGGTAGTAAGTTTCACAAATATCTGGTAACAAATTAAATTTACATTGTTAAATTTGATTTAGAAACACCTGAAATAGTATTTTATTTATTAAATATAATTCAAAATATTAATATTGAGGAATATATTTGTTATTATTTAATATAATATTTGTCATATCATTTATTTAAATAATTAATTGAATTGAAAATAATTCAATACTTAATAAATAATATAAAATTTCATTTTTATTTATTTTGTTGTTTTGCAATGCACTGTAGTCAGGTTGATTCAGTCATATTAAATTAAATAATCATTTCACTTTAACTAAACTAAAACCGAAACCCTTAATTTAATAAATAAATAAATAAACATTTAACATTTTTGTACTGAAATAAAAACAGCAATAAAATAAGAATAATAAAGATTAAAACATTTTCAGCAACATTTCCATTTTAATTTAGTTTACTATATAGACCCCATTAAAATTGCTAAATATAATAAACAGCAAAACACTTTAAATTAAATTAATGTTGATTACTGATTCAAAATATTAATAAAACCATGTTAGAAATCTCAGTGATAAAATAACACTGACCTGAATACAAAACACTTAATTTAGCATCTTGACACATGTGGTGCATTTTGCACTTTTTGTAAAGTGTAAATATGAATCAGAATCAGAAAGAGCTTTATTGCCAAGTATGCCTTGCGCATACACGGAATTTGTTTTAGTGACATAAGCTTCCAGTACACAGAGACAACAACAACACACAGTCAAAAAAAAAAAAGACAAAAAAGAAAAGAAATATTGCAAAATATATAAACTTGTATGAAACAGTTGTTCTATAGATGATAATGGATAGAATAGAGTGAGATGCAGGAATGTACTAGAATGGAGGGGTAACAAATAAAATAAAAGGATATTGCACATTTTTATTGCATAAGTGGGGAACATTTAACTGTTCGTGAGGTAGATTGCCTGGGGGAAGAAACTGTTCTTGTACCTGACTGTCCTGGTATTTGCGGCTTTGGAGCACCGGCCAGATCGCAAAAGTTGAAAAAGGGTGTAACTTAGATGTGAAGGATCCAGAATGATTTTCTGAGCACCTTTTACCTCACTCTGGATGTATTAATGTTCTTGAAGGGTGGGCAGGGGAGCACCAATAATCCTTTCAGCAGTCCGAACCGTTCTCTGTAGTCTTCTGATGTCTGATTTTGTAGCTGATCCAAAACCAGACAGTTATCACGATGTGCACAGAACAGACTCGATGTCTGAGTAGAACTGTTTCAGCAGCTCCTGTGGCAGGTTAAACTTCCTCAGCTGGTGAAAGAAGTATAACCTTTGTTGGGCCGTTTTAACTCAATGGAGTCAATGTGATTGTCCCATTTCAGGTTTATGAGAGATGGTGGTGCCCAGGAACCTGAAATGACTCCACTGCAGCCACAGTGCCTGTTCATGATGGTGAGTGGGGGGAGTGCAGGGGGGTTTCTCCTGAAGTCCCCGATCATCTCCACTGTTTTGAGAGTGTTTCAGCTCCAGGTTGTTAAGACTGCAGCAGACAGCCAGCTGCTCAACCTCTTGTCTGTTAGCAGACTCGTCACCGTCCTGGATGAGACCAATGACTATAGTGTCATCTGCAAACTTCAAGAGCTTAATAGAGGGGTCTTTGAGGTGCACAGTTGGTGTAACAGGGAAGTGGCCTTTGTAATTGTCCATTCATTAAGAAATATGTCCATAAGAAGATGTCCATCATTAAGAAATATTTCAGGGCGTTTCAAACATGTTTTCTTTGACATATTGTTTTATTGGTGAACATTTAAAAGGTTTTTCATGTTTTCTTTTGTGTTGTCCCTTTAAATTACAAAGGCCACTTCTTGGTGACATCATCCAGGAAGTGACATCACTTTTGGAGGGACAACAGAAGCACAGACAAAGTAAGTAGTAGCAGTGGATTTTATGAATTGTGATGTTTTGTGGTGTTAGTTGGTTTGTCTCTAAAGCATTTCATCCTGTTTGCTAAAATGACAGAAATCAATATGATATTGTCACACGATTTTTCCTCATGTTAGCTGGCTGTGAATCCCTCACTGAGCAATGGCAATTTCTTGTTATTGTGTAAATTGTAAAGACATATTCAGTAATGAAAATGATTGAGTTTAATCAGGACATACTGTATCATATTAGGACAAGTCCGGTTAACACTTTTTATAAAAATGCTTCCTTAAATTACAACACAATTTTTTTGCTGCTAGTAATTTACATATTTTATGATTAACTTGAAGTGAAAGGTATGTATTTTATGATTAACTTGAAGTGATCTAAATCAAAATTTATTCTTGAATTAGGAATTGGACAGTGGGTTTCAAGTTTCCATCATGCTTTGCATGCGACTGTTAATGGGAGAGCAGATGTTGAAACGCCTTTTTAACGTTTAATATTTAGCTATGTTGGAGTTTAGATTTTGTGTTGTGTTTGAGGATTGTGCTTTCTATTTCTATAGCAGTGCAGTGATACATTGTTTTACTTGCTCATCCAATACATTATATTTAATAAAATAAAGAAAGAAAGAAAACAGGCCTTTGCTACCCACATACTTAGCTGAAAGAGTTCAATCTGATTTACTTTAGTATGATTATTTTTATGCAAATTATTTAAATTGAAAATGTCTATTTCCACTAAGGAATAAAAAAAATAATAAAAAGATAATTGTGAGTTTATTTATCTCACAATTCTGACTTTTTTTCTGATTTAAAAAAATTCAGAATTGCAAGATATAAACTCAGAACTGCGAGATAATTCATTCCATGACAAAAAAATAAATAAATAAAAATAAATAAAAATAAAAAAGATTTTGAAGATCTAAACTTGCCATTCTCAAGATTTTAATTAATTAGTGAATTATTAATTCCATGGTGGAAACATGGTTTGCTTGAATGGACTTGTTCTAGTTTTGTTGTACGAACCATAATTATGTTTAAGTTTATTGAACAAGTAATTTTTGAGCGCATTCAATTACAAAAGTTCATTCAAAGGTTACAAAGACAGTTTACAATGTCCTTCAGCACAGGAACATGATTTGAAAATCAAGGTAAAAAATCTAAGACATTTTTTCAAACATTCAAAGCCTTTTTTCAGTAATGTATCAAACAGGAATGAGCAGTACGATGAAAATCTTGCATCATAATTTTATATCACAGTCACAAATCATGGGTAACGGTGATTATCTCAACATACGGTCATAGCGCTCACCATACTTCAAACTATAGGTGACGTATGAACTTAAACTGAGGGTGGCAATGGTATGTCACCCACAACGGCTGCTAAAGATTTGTTCCTGGCTGTATTTCATCAAGAGCTGCTCATTACTGCTTCTTTTGCATGTTTAGTGTGTGTGAGGTGTGTGTCCCTTTAAACTTGTCAGTTAATGAGCACATTCTCTCTCACACGACTCCCTGTGCCTGTGTTTAAATCACAAAGATGAGAGAGCATCCGAACATCAGCATTACTTATTACAAGACTTCTTTTCATCCAGACCGTCCATCTGATACTCGCTTGCAAGTCAAGGAGGTAAAAACCTGACAGTTACATTTCTCCTCCTCCAAATTCTCACAATTTCCTTGCTAATTCTCTCTGCAGCGACAGGCCCTGCCTTCGTGCTCTTGAAGTCCTAACCTTTTAAACTCGATGTGCAATGGTAAGGAGAAATTAGACAAATGTGCTTCTGAGTGTGTGAATAAGAGTGAGACAAGCAGCTGAAGGAAAGTTTTATTTCTCATGCGAATAAATATCTGTGTTCAAAAAATATCAGTATTGTTCACAAACTCAACTATTTAATTTTGAGCAGGTTATTCCCAGGGCTAGTTCTTGGGATCAACAGGTTAAATAAAATTGTCTAAAAATCTTATATATTTTATGAAGGATATGTTGTATATCCTCTAATCTGCTTTGCTGGTTTTGTTGTATAGGCTTTCACTTAATCCCCCCGGGTTTCTGCCATGTGTCTTACCTCCAAAATATGCATGTCTATGATCAATCTACTCTCCCAGCAAAGCCGTCATTTAAAATGAATTTATGCACTTTGGAATCGGATGTGATCCCTGATCGCAATGGATGTACTGTAGGTTCGCCCCCACACGTTTTCTGGCTCAGCCCTGGATGTTTTAGATTCTGCGGGTTGACCAGGCTTCCCTTCCACCACATTTCAATCGCTCCTGCTTCCAAATTCTGAAGGCCCACATTGACTGGGGCCTGGGGATATCCAAGTCCCAAACTTAATAGGCACTACTGGTCTGGCGTTCCTAGCTTGTTCCTAAGAGTCTGAAGCCAGACTTCAAACTCTCAGATGCAGGGACTAGCTCATAAGTTCCCAACATATATCTATCTTTACCTAAAACCACTGTGTTCCCCACAGTGTGGGGAGAGAGTAACAATCTAAAAGTAGCGATATACTAGACTTTCACTGCATTTTTTTCATGATGCTGCATCTGTTTTCAAAAGAGAGGCAAGTTTTTTTCTATTCTTTTTTAATAAAAAATAAATGGTATTATTTTTAATAAATGAAAGAGAATTTATATATATGAATTTATTTTTGTATAGTATTACACCATTTAGATCTAAGCAAAACTGAAGTAATAAACAAGCATATCTATCAGTTTTCATTAAGTGACTCATTTGTTCAGGTTTTTAAAACTATGATTTTCCTGAATCGAAGTCCAGGTGCAGAGATTCATTTTGGTTTTCTTTTTTTTTTTGTGTCAATATAACTCAAATCTAGTTCAATAAAGGATGGACAGTAGCATTAGAATTCATTATATGCAATACTGTATTTTTGTAGTTGTAATGTATGTTTTACCAGTGTTTAATGCAGTTGCCCTAATTTGTGTGACAACACTATTCTTATGATTGAATAATTAATCAAATAATTACTTCTGATCATAATCAATAAACCTTAAGAAAATCATTTATTAGTGATATCCAATTAATCATTTTGCTACAACATGGCGAAACGTGTTTTTAACACAAGTCCAAATCGAGGTATTATAAAATTAACTGGAAATTTACAAGGCAAATTGTTTATAATTTTTCGTTTTACATGTAAAATAAGATTGTTATGCTAACATCCATTTGATAGATATATTATATCGATATATAATATAATATATATATATATATATATATATTATCTATATTATATATCTATATATAGGACATAAATGGCATAAAATGGATATTCATAAAGAATTTTTTGTAGGGGTTTAGCAAATGGTGTGGATGCCATTTATGATCTGTCCAGAATGCATTAGAAGGTTACAAAAACATATTACCCCCTAACAGCTTACTTTATTACAAAATTGTAGTAAGCACAGCCTACTTTTCACAGCGTTAAGCTTGACTGTTCAAATAATGTAGTAATGCCTTGTTTGTTGGCAGCCTGCAGTCTGAAAAGTAATTCCAGCGCCGTTCCCATGCATGTCTGGATAGCAGAGCCAGCTATGCCAAGAATGGCAATCAGCAAATACGTTGCCCTACACTGTAAGTGTCCACCTTTGTTGTAGAGAATGACAAGATCTCCGTAGGACTTCCTCTTTAGTTTCCCTTTCATTTGACAGTGGGGCATTAACTCCTTGTTCCTCTCTCTCTCCTCCTCCCTCCCTCGCTGTATGCTTCAGGCAATTACAGCAATGTTGCATTTGTCAATCACATTCAGTTGT